>NC_092130.1:98927657-99120157 GCF_043159975.1 Macaca nemestrina | reverse complement strand
GAGCCAATAATATGGAATCATAATTGGAATTATTAGTTCCTTAACTATTTATCTAGTTAAGGGCCCTTAACTAGACAAATGGCATAATGGAATATTCCATAATTAATAGACTATAATTATATTCCATAAATAATGGAATATTATATAGCTTTAGAAGGGAATATATACATGCTTTATACAGAAATATAATATATAATAATATATAATATTCCTTATATATAAAATAATATAATGGAATATTATTTAGCCTTAAAAAGGAAGGACATTCTGGCACATGTTACAACATGGATGAACCTTGTGAGGACATTGTGCTAAGTGAAACAAACCAGTCACAAAAAGACAAATCCTGCATGATTCTACTTACAAGAGGTATTTAGAGTAGTCAGACTCATTAATAGGGACAGAAAATAGAACGGTAGTTGCCAGCATCTGGACAGAAGAGGCAAGGAGGCAATGGGGAGTTGTTATTTAATGACAATAGAGTTTCAGTTCTGCAAGATGAAAGTTCTGGAGATTAGTTGTACAACAATGTGAATATAGTTAACACTAATGAATTGTACACTTAAAAATGGTTACGATAGTAAATTTTGTGTTTTGTAATTTAAAAAATTTTAAAAAGAAGTCCCTTCCTCCTTCTTTCCTTCCTTCCTTTCTTCCCTACTTCTTTCTTTATTTTCCTTCCTTCCTTCCTGTTCTTTCTCCTTCCTTCCTGCTCCTTCCTTCCTCCTTCTTTTCTTTCTCCTTCCTTCCTTCCTGCTCCTTCTTTCTTCTTTTCTTTCTCCTTCCTTCTATATCTCTCTCTCATTACACAAGTAAAATATGAATGCAATCTTATGGGTAAAATATTTTTGCAAAATGTAAGTTATCCTCCTTCATTCCTCTCCCCAGGGATAACTACTTTGCCATTTGATGTGTATTTTCCAGCCTTTATTAGGAAATTTACATACATTTTCATTCATGTACACACAGACACATGTATGTATACCTACATTCTTACATATATAACATACACACACACACACATATATATATGTAAAATTTTAAATGGGCTTGAACTTTATTTATTGCTCTGGGGCTGGCTTCTTTGCTTGAAGAAGACATTTAAGGTTTGTTCTATTCTATAGGATTTCTTCAAGATACAAGAGGTCCCCTTCATCTCACTCTGGTGACTCCACTGTGGCTGCATATTCTGGGGCAGAGTACATCAATTGTTTCCAAAGGTGCTTGCTGGCTCCACAGGTAGAAAGAACGCAATGGCTGCTATCACCAAACTTCAGGGCTGAGCTGGAACTTCAGAGCCCTTGTGCTCAGCAGCGCCGCCCCGTCACCGCCGGAACCAGATCATTGGCAACAGAAGGATTTTCTGTTGGAAGCTACCCATTTCCATCAGTGCAGTGGGCTCCAGCACAAAATGTTGTCTCCTACCACATGTGGTGGTGGGGACTTTGGGAAATGATAATCAGAGACAGGGAACAACTGGGAGGCAAAGGGCAAATCGTATCTGGGAAGAATTACCAGATAGGCTTTACCACGTTTATAAAATATGAACAACTGTATTGATCTGAGAAAAAATCCTCAGCCTTTTAGCCTCTTCTAAATTGAGATGATAGCACTGTTATGCATTAAAAGATGTTATCAGTCCCAAAGAGCAAGTATGGTCTTATACCAACTAATATCTGCTAAAATGTACCTGACTGCATTGGAAATGTTGCAGCAGATTGGTATAGCCGGGAATAATGAACCGCTGCACCCCATTGAAATGTAATTACACAGCCCTCTTGTTCTTAAACCTATAAGGTGAAAGAAAGATGAATAGTGAAAGTAAAAACCGCTGACCCTTCAAACTTTAATTTACGTTATGCATTTGCTCGCCCTTCTGATAGGTTTTAGAAAGGTCATAATTTAGGGTATTTTGCAGTTGATAAATGATCTGTATGTTTGTGTTCACACGCACCGATTGATTTGTTATAGCCAAAATATTGTTTCTATAACAACCCAAGGGCCCTTAACTAGACAAACGGCAAACCGGAATCCAAGGGGAGGCAAAGGGAAATCTAGGCCTGCCCAGAAGGGGCTGGCCTTTGCCCGGGGACTCTAGGATGATGGAGTGGAGTGTATGGGTGAGGATGCAGGGGTGAAACTGTGGGAGGGGGAGGTGGTGGTGGAGCAGATGGAGCAGCGGCTTTGATTCTTGGCAGGCCTGCGGTCGTGGTCTCTCCAGCCCGGCGTGGGTGGCTTCCACTGTAGCCAAAGCAAGTCTTGTCAAGACTTTCAAGTTGAGCTCCCTTTGGTGCAGAGTGGGCCAGTGGGGTTGTTAGGGCAATTTTCCCGCCTTTCCAGCCTTGGAAGAGGCTCCCGTTTCTGGGCCCAGTTGATGCATTATGCATCAGGGCTGCCTGCAACTGACAGCCCCTCAGCCAACGTCGACTTGAAAAGCAATGGTGCTAATCAAAGCCGACACATTTGAATGTCCAGACACACACACAGAGAAATTTACTAATCAAAAAGTGTATTTCCTAGGGCTGTCTCCAGAGAAATCCGCGGGAAGAAATTGGAATAATTTATTAGCTTACAAGTTTTCGTTGACAGTTAGCCCAAAGCTATTTATCTCTGTAATAGAGAACGTCTCCAATGTGGCAAAATTGACCAAATCAAACAGCTTTGATCAGAAAATGAATCTGGCAAGCCTGCCTGTCGGAGGGTCCCAGGAGAAAGGGGGGAAACAAACAAAAAGATTTAACAAGTGGTCAATAGGAAAAAGAGAGCGAGAGAAAGATTTAGGAGAAGAAAAGAACGAGGGAGAAGGAGGCAGAAAAACAAATTTTGCAAAACCATGGCCCCAGCTCTGGACTGAATTGTTGAAGAAATAAATGATGTTTCACATCATAACATTTAACGTGGTGCTTGTACATTTTCTGAGCCCTGCAGCCCAGACTGAGATGTGATTTTTATGGTAACAAGATGATGACAAACTGCAGAGGGATGGGGCTTGCTGCTGGTGGTGGTGATGGCGGTGAGGAAATAAGCACAGGAAAATCCAGAGAAATGGTTCTGCCTCTCCTGGACCCAGGATCAGCATTAGCCCATTAGAAGCAACAATCATACTAACTATCCAGTCTGCCTCAGCGGGTGTGAGGTGCTTGCCCATCTAGTGCTAAGCTGGCTTCTGTGAGAGGCACTGTAACCACGTGTGAGTTTGAAGATAGGGCCTGTTCAGAGGCTCCTCTCCATCTTCTCCCATGGGCAGTGCCAGGGAGACTGTAGTGGGAAGACCTATTCGATGGGAGAGTGGACCTGGGGTGCCCTGCTTTCTACCTTAACCTCTTCTTTCAAAATGTGCAGGTATACACAGTGCAGTCAAGGGAGGCCACCAAATACAGCTTTGAAGCCCACTGTTAGATGGATTGATGAGATAAGAATTGTAAAGTAGGAAAATACCTCAAATCATCATAACATTACTTTCCATACTAACCATGGTCTTTCCCTATCATCCTGGTCAACCAACTAACCAGTCTCAGACATCCTCTGCCATGGGCAACAACTCCACACGCTAATACCCCAGTGCATTTACTGGCAAGAGAGTTTCTGTATCCAACAGTCAAATAATTAGAAGGATGCTCCTGCAACCAATATATTTGTCCCCAAAACAAGTGCTGAAAAATCATCATCAACATCACCACTTACTTTATTCTACAGAAGAGTTTGTGGGAGCTTTTTACATTGAAATACATTTAGAAAATCATGATGGAAAGCTGCCAAGACTGTCAATAAAGAAAAATAGTAAAATGTGGAGGAAGGCTTTCACCACAGCACCCTCTGAGTTAGAATTATTTAGTGAGGACATTGTTGGATGAAGGCTTGAGAGGGTCAAGTTGACTTGAAAGGGAGCACCAACTCTGAAGTCTGAGGACCCAGGTGATTCCTTGTGTGTCTCGGGACCCACTTTCTTTCTCTCTGGAAACCCCAGGCTTTGGCCCTGATGATCATTCCTGGCATTGCAGGGGTTGTCATGGGAATTAAGAGAGACAGTTACCAGAAAACACTTTGTCAAATAATTAAAGCACTAGACAAATAGTAGAGATTATGACTACTGTTTTGTCCTGGTAGGAAGAGAATGATCAGCAACTTAGCTTGATCAACCAAATTCAACTTAATTGCAGAAGATCCATGTCAGGAAACCAAGCTACGCACTCCAAGAGCTCACCTACCAGCCATGATTTTGGCATTCTCCTTAGTAACAGGCATTATGCCTCTTTTTTTCTTTTTCTTCCCCCAGAGAACTGAGTCACAATCTCACAAGAAGAGGCTGGTCAAATATCCAGGGCTTCTAGGGACTATCCCTTTCTGGCCACACGCCCTTCCTCAGACATTTGCAGGAGATGGAGTTGGCTTTAAATCCTTTCGAGCTCCCAATTCAGGTTTAAGTCCCCATGTCTGATCCATATGTCTGTGTATTCTTGGAGCTATAACCCCTGGCTAATTGAGTACTAAAGGTGGATCTGCAATTTCACTTGATCAACCAAGGCCAACTTAATCTGCTTTGTAAAGGACTTAGTGGATGGTATCTGAAAGTGAAACTGTATCTAAACCATTCAAACAAAGACAACTAGGTTTTGTTGATATTTTATACAGGCACAGGGAGAATAACATTTTAGCCAGTCTCGTTTTTTTGTTTGTTTGTTTGTTTTCCTATGACAGCAAGTAAGGCAGTTTAGCTTTATTTGACTAAAATTTTCAGCCTGTATGTCTACATCGTACAGGGTAATGGGTTAGCTTGAGTGTTCGGATCAGGTCCTCCTGTGAACGCATCAAAATTGACTCTCATTTACAAGAATTACATTTTAATACCCATCCTGACACCGTGATGGCCACACACTACAGATCTGCACAGTGTCTCCTAGCAGTTTCCCTTGGAGCTGCTCTCCAAAGCAATCATGCCTGTGATCCATGTTTTATGCTCTGCCTGGGAATGGGAGCAACACACTGCCCCTTCGCCCTAGTCCCTCAGCAGCCCCGCATCTCGTCTAGTTGGGACCCCTGCAGTGTTGATGAGTACTCTTTTGTTGTTGTTTTGTTTTGCTTTGCTTTTTGAGACAGGGTCTTGCTCAGCTGCTCAGGCTGGAGTGCAGTGGCATACTCACAGCTCACTGCAGCCTCAACCTTGTGGGCTCAAGTGATCCCCCCACTTTAGCCTCCCAAGTAGCTGGGACTACAGGTATGCACCACCTGGCCTGGCTATTTTTTTGTTTGTGTGTACTCTTCTCTTTGGCAAAACAAAGCAGTCAAGTTCAGTTTAATGGCCTTTCTGTGTAGTGTGGCTGAGGACATGACAGGGAGCTTCTACAGCACATCAGGTCTAAAATGGGTTAAAAAGGTTCAAGATTTGTCACAGCCAGCTTTCTTCCTCCTCCACCTCAATGTATTCTGAATTGTGTAAAAGCCATTGGCTTACCAAATAAGGAAACAATTTAAATGATTCCTAGTATGAATTCATTTTTTTTTTCTCTTGTGTAACAAGTAAATTATCTATTATTAGAGGCCCGGAATGAAGGCCTCAAGATTTTGTGGAGGAAAAAGCTACAGCTCTCTTACTCAAGGCATTTCTGAAATCTTGGCCATGCAATTCTGTTAAATCTTTGCCTAAGGAGGAAACAAAGCTTAGGGGACCTGAGCTTGGTCTTAGGAACTAAGCACTTGAACTAGTAATTCAGGAATTTCCATCTTGGATTCTGAAGTTCTAGAAATGCTAAGTTTTTCGAAAACTACCTTAATGCTGCCTGTTATTCAGAGTTAAAGGAAAGGAAGGAGATTAGAAGGTAAGGAAGGTTAAGTGGGAGAGAGCCAATGATTTGGGAAACCATTTTTCTTAGAAAACACAATTTGACTTTTTTGTCCCACAAACTTTTTCCCCTATAAATTCCATCTTCCTGTAGAATTGGATTGAGATTGGAATTGTAGCATTTTCTTCCGCTTAAAATTTAACTGAAAGCTATAAATGACATTCTCAAAATCCTGATCTCCCTGACAAACTTCACCTGTTTTGTTAAAGCATTATCATATATATATAATATGTATATATATATTCCACCAGGACTTTAACTAGATTCCAGGTGTTCACATTTTTTTGACCTTAAGGATTCTATTTCAAAGCTATTAAATTAACTACAATGTGTAAATGGCCTACGTTAGCTTTAATTATATAATTATATAGTCAGTAGGAAATGAATCTGTATGAATAAGAACCTAATTGAAAGAAAGTACCCATTCTAAAGCTTGGCATGGATGAACACTTTGAAAGATACCACGGGAAAACTTACCTCTGCCTCTTTAATAGGGTAAATCGACTCTTAAAAATGACAGCAATGCTTTCCACAAATTTTGACTATATTGGGGATCACTGTAAATAAACAACTGAGCAGAGACTCTTCTCTGGATCAGGGCATTCTTGTAGGGAGATCCTTACAGTTTATCAACAACTATGTTCTGAATAAAAGAAGTTCACCCCCAAATCTTGCTTCTGACCCTTCAAATGAAGTACCTTTTAAAAGCTTGGTTCACAAAGAATCTTCCAGTTTCTAACATTCTCCTAATCAGAAAAAAAAAAAAAAAAAAATACTAATTCTGCTCAATCATCACCCGCCTTCTTCATCTTCTTTTTACTCTCACAGTTAAGCATGTCCAGTGGGGACTGAGAAAGTGAAGAAGATCCACTCTAATACCTCACATCTACTATGAGAAACCTGAGTTTCACAGAATCCCTAATGTATGGGCTCTCAGGCCCCATGAGATTCTTTTTCTTTTTCTTTTTTCTTTTTTCTTGAGATGGAGTCTCACTCTGTCACCCAGGCTGGAGTGCAGTGGCGTGATTTCGGCTCACTGCAACTTCCACCTCCCAGACTCAAGTGATTCTCCTGCTCCAGCCTCCCGAGTAGCTGGGATTACAAGTGTGCACCACCGTGCCTGTAATTTTTGTATTTTTAGTAGAGATAGGGTTTCACCATGTTGGCCAGGTTGGTCTCAAACTCCTGACGTCATAATCCCCCGCCTCAGCCTCCTAAAGTGCTGGGATTACAGGCATGAGCCAGTGCGCCTGGCCTTGGCCCCCGTGAGATTTTAACATAATTCCTTCAAAGATGGCCTGAGGGGCTGAGTAAAGGCTGTACAGGAATTTTAGGGTTTTCTTTTCCTTTTTTTTTTTTTTTTTTTAATGTCTTTGGGCAGGACTCTGCATGTGGGATACACCAACGAACGTTACTCCCCCAACAGACATTTTTGAGTTCTACTGTGACCTCTGTCAGAAAACTGACACTCACAACAGGCCTGCGAGTATGAACTTGTTATCCCTGCTTCACAGATAAAGGGGCTGCCTCACAGGAGGATTCACTGATGCAGCCAGGATCGCATCACCAGCTCAGAGAGGTCAGTGAGGGAAACCCCACTCTCTCTGACTCCAAGTCCACTCTGCCGGGGGCTGCTGGGGGACAGGAAAGAGGTCCTGCCTTTTTTTTTTTTTTTTTTTTTTTTTTTTGAGACAGAGTCTTGCTCTGTTGCCCAAGCTGGAATGAAGTGGCATGATCTCAGCTCACTGCAACCTCCACCTCCCAGGATCAAGCAATCCTCCTGCCTCAGCCTCCCAAGTAGCTGGGATTACAAGCATGCACTACCATGCCTGGCTGATTTTTGTATTTTTAGTAAACATGGGGTTTCATCATGTTGGTCAGCCTGGTGTCAAACTCCTGACCTCAAGTTATCCGTCCACCTTGGCTTCCCAAAGTGCTGGGATTACAGGCGTGAGCCACTGTGCTGGGCCAGCTTATTCTGAGTGAGTTATTTAGCTCTCCTCTTTGCCATAGTCACAAACACTACTCTGCACCTTGGTCCATCCTGTCACAATGGGCACTAGCAATAGTCAGGATGAACTAGTTAACTAGTTACACCATGAAACAAGTCTTATTCATATGACACACCCAAAGCAGATTGGCTAGGAGGCTCTACTAATCCTAGTCACTCAGGGACTCAGGCAGACAGAGACTCCACCACCTCATTATTAGATCTTAAGTTAACATCACAGTACAATGCTTCAGGATCCACCATCGCACAGAAAGAGGGCATGAAAAGTTACAATATGGCTCTTAAATATGCTTGCCCAGAAGTGACATAAATCCCCTTAACTTTCTTTTTTTTTTTTTTTTTCTTTTTGAGACAGAGTCTTGTCTTGCTCTGTCACCCAGGCTGGAGTGGTGCAGTGGCATGATCTTGACTCACTGCAACCTCCACCTCCTGAGTTCAAGTGATTCTCGTGCCTCAGCCTCCCGAGTCACTGGAACTACAAGCACGCACCACCACGCTCAGCTAAGTTTTGTTTTTTTAGTAGAGATAGGGTTTCGCCATTTTGGCCAGGCTGGTCTTGAACTCCTGGCCTCAAGTGATCTGCCCACCTAGGCCTCCCAAAGCGCCGGGATTACAGGCCCCCCTCACCTTTCACTGGCCAAGGTGAGTCATATGGCCACACCTGACTTAAAGCCAGCCCTCCCATATGCCTGGAGGAAGAAGTGAACTGAAAATCTTAGAGAGCTGCAGTCATGTCTACAATAGTACTCTTGATCACAAGGAGGAAGGAGCACTGAGTTGAGAGTCACAGGGCCTTTATCATAAAACTGGCTGTGCCGCTGTATAAACTCCATGGCCTTGTCCTCTCTCTTAACCCCGTGGCTCCTGCATCCTGCTCTGCTAATGATGGCTTGAGATAGATGGTTACCTCTCCGATTCTGCACCAGAACAAATCTATTACCTTTGCTAGATTTCAGGTCCCACATGCTTGGGAGCAGGTCTGTGAGGTCATCTCCAATGAAAGCCAACAGCGCAGAGAGGATGATGCGGGTCCTCGTGGAAACAGACTCCTTGGTACACATGATAAGGAAGCTGGCTAGAGTCCACCAGCTCTGAGTTTTGAGATAGTCCACACCAGCACGATGAATGTGTCAAAGATTCCATGTCACACAATAGACTTTGTTAACTCGCTTTGACAAAGGCATTTTACTTTTAACTGCTTGTGACAGCAGCTCACAGTTTACTCGTAAATGTGCCTCCCATACAGGTGTTTCCCACTTCATATAATAGATATGTTCCTTTAAAAAAAACAGGGTGGAAATTTTAAAACCAGAAAATCACTGCTTGAGTTTATGGAGAATCACATTAGTTACAGGAATCCAATGACAAAAGTTTTTGAGAAAGGATGAAAAGATCATTGTCGTTTTACTTTTTCTCTTAAGTCATTGCTTCTGATAATACCGAGAGTTATCTGGCACAGTACACAAAGCACAGTAAAGGCATTCAATGATATTTGTGAATGAATGGATAAAACTCAGTTTTCTAACTGTGATTGAGCTGCATTTTCATAGAATGATACTTGTATCTGTATCACACTTTCTAGTTAACAAGCCTCATATTTACAGGAGAAGAAAGAGCATAAACTTTGGTGTCAGACTGGCGTTCTCATTGTGGGTCTGTTTCTTAGCAGCTGTGAGCTTAGACACATTACTTCACCTCCTGGAGCATCCATCATTTTATTTGTAAAATATGAGTGATGCTAGCTTCTCAGGATTGTTGAAAGAGTGTGATGAGAGCCTTATGGGTTTTTTCTTTTCTTTTTTTTTTCTTTTTAGAAATGGCATCCCGCTTTGTTGCCCAGGCTGGTCTCAAACTCCTGACTTCAGACAATCCTCCTGTCTCAGCCTCCCAAAGTGCTAGGATTTCAGGCATGAGCCACTGCACCCTGCCCGGAGCCTTACGTTAACATGTCTATTACAGGACCTGACATGAAGAAGAGACTTAATAAAAGATGATTGTCCTTCCCTTTTCTATGAAGCAGGAAGGGGAGCTATTATTATATTCATTGTACAGAAGAGAAAGCTGAGGCTCAGGGAGATAAAGTGGCTTGCCCAAAGTCTCACAAATACAGGATTGGAGCCCCAACTTGTGCCTAGCTCTTTAACACGCTACCTCACCAGCCCACACAGGAAGACGATGACTGTGCACTGCAGATATTTGTACAGGATGAGTATATTATATGACTTAGGGCTGACACAACTTGTCTTGCACATATTGTTTTATGTAACTTTACTCTGCTTTCTGCCTGTGCTGACCATCTCCCAAGAACTGGGGTCAGGCCTTGTGCCCTTGCAGAATCTGCCTCTGCAGCTCAGTGGTAGTTGCTCAGCAAGTGCTGATCCACTAGCCCATTTCTTTCCTTCCTTCCTTCTTTCCTTCCTTCCTTCTTTCCTTCCTTCCTTCCTTCTTTCCTTCCTTCCTTCTTTCCTTCCTTCCTTCCTTCTTTCCTTCCTTCCTTCCTTCTTTCCTTCCTTCCTTCTTTCCTTCCTTCCTTCTTTCCTTCCTTCCTTCCCTCTTTCCTTCCTTCCTTCTTTCCTTCTTTCCTTCCTTCCTCCCTCCCTTCCTTCTTTCCTTCCTTCCTTCCTCCCTCCCTCTCTCCCTCCCTTCTTTCTTTCCTTCCTCCCTCCCTCTCTCCCTCCCTCCTTTTCTTTTTCTTTCTTTCTTTCTTTCTTTCTTTCTTTCTTTCTTTCTTTCTTTCTTTCTTTCTTTCTTTCTTTCTTCTTTTTTCTTTCTTCTTTCTTTCTTTTTTTTTTTTTTTTGTCAGAATCTCACTCTGTGGCCCAGGTTGGAGTGCAATGGTGAGACCTCAGCTCATTGCAACCTCTGCCTCCCGGGTTCAAGCGATTCTCCTGCCTCAGCCTCCTAAGTAGCTGAGATTACAGGTGCACGCCACCATGCTCAGCTAATTTTTGTATTTTCAGTAGAGGCATAGAGGTGAAATTTCATCATGTTGGCCAGGCTGGTCTCGAACTCCTGATCTCATGACCCACCCGCTTCAGCCTCCCAAAGTGCTGGGATTACAGATGTGAGCCACCTTGCCCTGCCGCCCATTTTCAAGTTCTTGCAAATCTGTCCACCCAGAGAGGACATAGTAGCACATTTAATAATTAAGAGAAAATTTGGTTTTCAGGAACTTTATCATCTGAGTTTGATAATTACAAAGGGTATAAGAATTCATTTTATGGTATGGTAGGAAAAGAATAACACTACCTCAAATGCTCAGATGATTAATTAAGTGTTCATATTTGTAGGGACAGCCTCCTATTTTTCTCTCATGTGATGTCCAGCAGGCGGTTCTGACCTGACTAGTACACATTCTTTAACAGCTAGAGACAGAGCACTGCTAGGCGGCAGACACAGACCTACGCCCCAGGCCGTAATGGTGAGACAAGCATAATCCCTGCTCATGGAACCTATGGGGACAAGGCAGTCAACAGTTAAATACACACAATATTTATAATTTACAGTAAATTAAACAAAGGAAAAGACGAGGAACTAAGAGACAGCCTAATTGGAGGATCTCATTTAGATTGGGAGGCTGGGGAAAGTCTCCGTGAAGAAGTGTTATCTACACTGAAACCTGAGAAAAATCGGTAGAAGTCAGGCCAAAAGTGGGAGAAGGAGCATGTCAGACAGAGGGATCAAACTTGTGGACGCCCCGTGGTGGGAGAAAGCGTAGAATTGAAATGATGTTAGGGGCCACCGCAGGGAAACTGGAGACACATAAGTGATGGGAGCTCGGCTAGGACCAACTTCCCATAGGCATTCCATTTGCAATTGCAATTTACAAGTTTTTGGCAGACAAATCACATGGTCGAACTTAGGTCCTAACACCTCTCTACTGCTAAATAGAAGAATGGGTGCCACTTAAGAACGGATTCAGTGTAACGAGGGCAAAAGTAGACGTGAGGAGACCAGCTGTGAGGCTATTGCAGTGGTCCTGGTGTAGGATGCGGGTGACTTGGACTTAGGTGGTGGCAGCAAATTGAGAGACCTGAGTGAAACTGTGAGATGTTTTAGGAGTAGAATTGATAGGACGTGCGGATCAAGTGTATATACAGAGTGAGAAAGGGAAACGGGACTCTCATGTTTCAGGGTGTCTGAATTGGTTTACTGATATTTGGGGGGATCAGAAGAGTTCAGGTCTGGCCAGTTTGCAATTGAGTTGCATCTGAGGCATCCAATAGGAGGACATCATTGGATACAGGAGTTAGGAGCTTAGATACACACTTGGGAGAACTCGGCACAGGTGGTATGAAAGTGGTGGGCTGGTGAGATTGCCTAGGGAGAGAAAACACGGAGAGGAGTCCCAGGGCTGAGCCCAGACCTCTGAACAGAAGATGGAGTCATGGAGAAACCCAGAAGAGTGAGGTGTCACAGGCAAAGAAAAATTGGATGCTTGGGAAGGAGAGGGGTCTGTCTCACGAAGAGAGATAAAAGCAGCTGGGACCACATGGAGGTAATTGTTGATGCTGATGAGAGCAGAGGGCAGGGAGTGGAAATGGAAGGGAGCCACTGAGCTGAGAATGGAATACAGGAAAGAAACAGCGTTCTGTGGTCAGCCTGGTGAGAAACGTGGCTCTCAGAGAGCACAGAGAGAACAGCTAGGGGAGCGCATGGGCACGGGGGGGTGTCTGACTGGTTGTGTTTACTGTTGGAAAATATCAGAGCTCCTCTGTGTGTTAGGGAAGGGTCAAGTAGAGAGGGCAAGGGAGAAGATGCTGGAGTGAGGAGAGCCAAGGCCCTGAGGCCACCTGATCTTGACACTACCCAGGACCTGCAGCCTAGACACTTTCTAAGCAAGCCTCTTGCCTGGGGAATAAAGAGCTGAATTTTCCAGTGACTTCATGGGCACTGGGGTCCTATGGCGCCTCTAAGGGGAAGCGGCAAGAGAAACAGATGTTCTTTCTTCACTGTAGAGGGAGGAAGAGGGAAGAAAAAGATGAAAAAAGGAAGAGAGCAGGAAGGAAGGAGAAAGTAGAAAACAAAGACGGCCAGTTTTCTCCCCTCCTCAGGTGGTCGGGATAACAGTGAGGCTGAATCCCAGATGATATGGGGGTGCTGCAGCCTCTCAGGAGGGCCATCTCCTCCAGGAAAAGCCTAAGACTTACCCAGACTTAGGAGGTTGTCATCAAGCCTTGTCTTTCCAGCAGACCTCAAAGTCTTGTCAGTCCAGAGAAACTTCAAGGGCAGCAGCCAGAATCCTAGGGCTGAGAAACCTGACTTTCCTCTCTTTGTACCTCTCAATTCCCCACCTAGTTCCTGAGTCACAGGGGATTGTGTGATTTCAATGAGCTATGGCAAGAGCATTTTCCCTTCCCATCAACTCAGTCGTGTTTCCTGTAGTGGAGATGTGAGCATGGGGAGGGAGGAGCGGGAGAAAGAAGGCTTGCCCTGGCAGTATTCATTCACTCTCTGAGTCATGATATTTGATTACCAGTCTTTTTAACATGCATGACAGCAAATGCTAATATTTGCCACAGAATTATCTAGCCCTCTTTTAAATCCGTCTACAGTGTTAGGCTCTTTGACCCCTAGAGGTAGGGAATGCCACAGGCTGACTTCATGCTACTGAATGTTGTTGCTTCCTCTATAGCAATAAAGCTTTGCTTGAAATATAAAGCATAAGAACAAAGAAAATTCCAGATTTTTGGGAGTAAATACTACAGTTCATTAAAGCACCTGCTTACTTCATACAACAAGCTAGCAATGACTCTCCAGTCTCCCACGTAAAACTCCAGTTAGTCTTCTGTGCATGAGATGTCTTTTCTATTGTGATTGCCATTCTTGGCTCATTGTTCTAAAGGGGATATTACAAATAAAAACAACAACCATCCCTGGTTAATATGCTTATTACTTTACACATCTTTCTCAACTTTTTCCAAACTTACTGGTAGACTAGAAAGAAATCTAACTTCTTTTAGGCTTGAGTTACATTGTCTAAAGGTATGACCATTTTCTTTCTTTCTTCTTTTTTCTTTTCTTTTCTTTTTTTTCAGATGAAGTTTTGCTCTTTTTGCCCAGGCTACAGTGCAGTGGTGCAATCTCAGCTCACTGCAACCTCTGCCTTCCAGTTTCAAGTGATTCTCCTTCCTCAGCCTCCCGAGGAGCTGGGATTACAGGCACCTGCCACCAAGCCCGGCTAATTTTTGTATGTTTAGTAGAGACGGGGTTTCACCGTGTTGGCCAGGCTGGTCTCAAACTCTTGACCTAGTGATCTGCCCACCTCGCCCTCCCAAGGTGCTGGCATTACAGGCGTGAGCCACTGCGCCCGGCCAGGCATGACTATTTTCTACTGTTTAGGAGGCAGGGAGCTTGGGGTCAGTATCTAAAACTGTCGGTCGGAAGAGGGGCAATCTTGAAGTTCAAAAGCAGGAGGCACCCCGGATCTCCTTCTCCAGAGCTTTAACATCCCACCTCTCACTGCTTCTTGTAATATCCATTAGAGTTGTAAAAACCATTATCCAGTATAATATCTTTTAAATTGTTATCAAGGAGTCACTTTAGAAGAGTGGGCTCCCTCTGCTCCCTTTCTGCCCCCTCCCAGATGGACCGGTGCTGTTTGTTAGGACGGCTTTGTTCCTCGTTGTTCAACTACACCTGGCATAGTGCTTTGCTCTGTCATAAGGCCATTTCAAAACACTCTCTCTTTGTAACATAAGCTTTGCTCGTGCTGAAACCTTGCCTTTCATTTGCTCTCCACAGCACTTGTCACACTGCATAATATAACCTAGACAATAGCGGCATACAAAGAAATAACAACTGAACATAAGCATCCACTATGGAACCACTAATGAGTGCTCTACCTTTTGAAGGCTTCTCACAAACTAATGTGTAGACAAGGATAAAGGGCAAGGCTGCAGGAAAAGTCAATAGAACCTCACAATGTGAAGACTTAACCTCTGTCGCTATCAACTCAGATTTTCGAGTTGTATCAACAGCCAGAACCTTCTCTAGAACCAAGTGCCACATCAGAGCCTGGCAAAAAAAAAAAGAAAGAAGAAGAAGAAAAAAAACAAAAATTGCTTTTTCTTCATGCTGAGTGAAGATATAAACTTATACGTCATAGTTCATATTGAAGGTTGTTTCACATTTTCTAAATACTAAGAAGACATTAAAATCAGTATGGTCACATGAAATCAGCTCAGTTTCATAAATGTGTAATGAAAAGAATCAATTTTGTTGTAACCATTTTTTAAAATTACACAAAGATAATATCTATGGTTTATGCTATTTCTGCCACTTTGATTAGTATTTTTATTTCTTGGTATATTAGGTTAATGTTTAAGATCCATTCTGTGTTTCAGCTTATGAAATTAATGTCTAAGTGCCAGCATGAGGCAAAGCAAACCTTACATTGGAGTCTCCCTTGCTTCCAGTGACTGGAATCAACATATCCAGCCATTCACACAACACTTCTCAAATGTCAAAATAATGGCATTTGTTCTTCTAATGTTTGTTGAGGGCTTACTATACCAGGCATTGCCCTAAATGCTTTGATGCACTAGTTTTATCCTCATGATAACTTCATGAAGTAGTAAATATTAGTAGCCCCCGATGGTTAGATGAGGGAACCAAGCTCGGAGATGGTAAGCAAGTTGTCCAAGGTTGTAGCATGATATTGCCTTCAGAGCCCAGGCTCATCTTGACTGATCCCCAGCACTGCCTCCACGACAGATCTGTGCTGGAATGGAGGAATAACCTGAGAAATTACTGGTGACACATGGAGAATATTGAAATTACATGGCTATCAAGAGGTTGATAGTTACAAATAATTGCAAAGCCAGATTTGTAGACAAATTTCCCAGTTCTGCCTACTGAATGTCTGTGTTCCTAGCAGGTTCTCCTCCTGGAGACAAAATGCACTCCTCTCTCCACACATCCCTAATGTGGTTATTGAAGGCCTCAACATACTCACAGGACCCAACACCTCACTTCCTGCCCTGGCTACAGGATTTGGGGCCACGGACGAGCACCTTCACTATTTCATTTAGCAAATATTTAGCTGTTGGTGTGAGGGACAGCCAAGGGAGCAGCAAGAGATGCTGCTGAGGGGGCTTGGCTGGGGTTGCGAGACCCTAAAGGGCCTATAATTCAGTTTTGCCAATTTCGCATCTTTAACCCAGGGCCAGGCATGAACGCAAAACTCGAAATTTATATTCAACTTTCTAGTATGATTTCATAAAGCAAAACAAAACCGAAGCAAAAAATCTCATTTAAGAACATATAAGAAATTTTCTTATATGCAAAGTATCTTGAAGTAGAATATTAACTAGAACAGAAGTTTTTTTGGTAGTTTTTTTTTTTTTTTTCTTTTTTTTATGGAGTCACACTCTGTCATCCAGGCTGGAGTGCATTGGCGCGATCTCAGTTCATGGCAACCCCCGCCCCCCGGGTTCACACCATTCTCCTGTCTCAGCTTCCCGAGTAGCTAGGACTACAGGGGCACACCACCATCCTTGGCTAATTTTTAGTACAGACGGGGTTTGGCCACTTTGGCCAGGCTGGTCTTGAACTCCTAACCTCAGGGGATCCCCCTGCCTTGGCTTCCCAAACTGCTGGTATTACAGGTGTGAGCCACTGCGCCCAGCCAATTAACTAGAACAGAAATTTTATTACCTTCTATGAATATGCCTCTTTTTACTGTAAGGCAAATTCATAGCTTTGCTGCAAGTTCAGAACAAAATTTTGTAGAAAGGGCTCCTGATAGCTAGCTATCAATCCCTCTTTTAAAAATGCTTCACAGGGTCGTCTTCTACATCCCCTGGCTGCCAACGACTAGACAAGTGAGGGCTTCTTGGGCAGTGAAGGGCTATGCATTGAGGTACCTAGAACTATCCATACACTATTCATTTAGTAACATTGGTTCTGCTGGGAGAGATCCAGAGAAAAGCAAGGACCTGTTTCCTGCCTACAGGCAGTAGATGGGAACACAAGGTAGGCTTTTGTGGCCTAACTAGAGAACAATTCCAAAACAACATATATGATTAAGAGTGTTTGGTTCTGGCTTTTAGTGGATTCAGGGTTAGAGGAGTACTTTAGGCATGAAAGTTGCTTAAAGACAGGGATATAATTCTTGGATGATTATACTAAATATCTATCTTTAGCAAGAAAGTTGAGTAATTTTACTTCCTACATTTGGGAAGAGTGTGGACAGGGTGAATTGGCTCTTTGTAAATCAGCTAAGGGCACTGGGAATGATTTACCATGTACTCAAGGCAAGCTCATTTCCCCTCTGGGCCTCAGTTTCCTCATCGGTAAAAGATGGATTTCAACTGGAAAATTTTGTGGGTTTCGCCACCTCTGCCATCCTGAGGACAGGTACTCTGGCTGTGTCTCCATGCACAGCAGTAGGCCAGGTCTGCAAACTGGTCCCGTTTTTGGAAGAATCTACTCCGCAGAAGAGGGTGTACACTGACTACGCCCTGACAGGCAAGTGATAAGGACATTTTTCAGCCAAAGTTCCTGGGGTTATTTTCATATAATGCTTACAGCAACCTTTCCTTCCCTTGGTACATCTTCCCTGAGGGGCTTCATCAAATTTCAGGACAGATGGCATCCCTCACTTTTGCTAATTTGAAATCCTAGCAACATCTTTACGTTCTCTCTGACTTTTAAGTTGGATTTGATGGAGTTGCCTAATTTTCTTTCTAAACTCATATGATCTCATTTATCTATTTCCCTAGGATCTCTGTCTCTCAAATTCAGATTGAGTTACACAATCAGTTTTATTATCCTCCACTCTCCACTCGACTAAAACCTAAATTTTATAATCAAAGTATTTCTGGGAGATATTAATAATATGTTATATTATAACATATATATTATAATATGTTATAACATATTATAATATATATGTTATAATATATTATATTATTATTATATTATTATATTATAACATATAATATGTTATATATATTATAATATGTTATATATATATTATAATATGTTATAAAAGTTAAAGTCATTTTTTTTTTCGAGGCAGAGTCTTGCTCTGTCTCCCAGGCTGGAGTGCGGTGGCATGATCTCGGCTCACTGCAACCTCTGCCTCCCGAGTTCAATCGATTCTCCTGCCTCAGCCTCCAGAATAGCTGGGATTACAGGCACCCGCCACCACTCCTGGCTAATTTTTGTATTTTTAGTAGAGACCAGGTTTCACCATGTCGGCCAGCCTGGCCTCGAACTCCTGATGTTATAATCTGCCTGCCTTGGCCTCCCAAAGTGCTGGGATTACAGGTGTGAGCCACCGTGCCCGGCCAAGTTAAAGTCGTTTTTCATTAACAACATACTATGCTCATAATTCTATTTTCCATAAAGTTTGTTAAGCTTATGAAATCCTAATCAAAAGCAGAGTGTGGACACTTTTTGTTGTACTTTTTCCAGATTCTAATATGATAGACCTCTCCCATTAATGAGGTATGTTCTGTAGCTGCTTTTTCTATGAAACTAGGAGAAATAATATTGATACATTTTAGCATTTCCCAAGTATATCCCAGATAACACCACGCAAATACAGAACAAGGGGAGTCATAATTTCTGTAGTAATTTGTATGCAATATTTGATATTGGGAAACAAGTTTCTAGGATTACACTAATTAATTCAATTCATGAAATATCATATAGTTAAGGTACAGGTCTCTGTCCTGTTAGTTTAGTTCAAAACCACAACATTTAGTTTTAACTAGCATGAAAGTCATAGGCAACAATTTCTCAAAACACATCCCTTTTAGACAGAAAACTACTCCGTTTATGCAGTCCGAGAGCTTATTTGCTGATGAAGATGTGTTTATGGCTGCTGGAAAAAGGATGAGAATCTTTATGCTGCAGGGAAGATTTACCCAAATCCATTTGGCTCTTTTGACCGACTTCAAGGGTCAAGTCAATAAGGAAATATCAAGTCAACCAAAAAACTGCTTAATATATTTGTAAACCAAGTTAACAATCAAATGGGCTAAAACCATAAGCCATTTTAGGTTTGTGGACAGTCTCTGTTTAAATCCCAATAGAAGAGAAGCTGCTCATCACTCCCCATCACTGCAAATAACAACAAAGCTTGGCCCAAGCTGCAGCAAACTTCAGAGACGAAGCTTCCCGTCTAACACGGGGTCTAACACAGGAGAGGATCCTAAGCGCCTGGCAAGGAACAGTGTGGGGGAGCTGGAGGAGGGTCCCTGTCTCTATTAGCTTCAGGGCACCATCAACCTCAGGCCTTCCTAAGGGCACCTTTTGATTCAGAGGAGTGAGTTGCTGAAAGGAGGGGAGGCATTTCTGAATCTTAACATCTCTGTTTGGTGAATGTTTTCCAAATAAATGCTCTATTCTCTTGTCCAGTAATAATTCCACAGCCCTTGTATATACTTGTGAACAATCACACCTGTTGACACTTCGATAGTCACAAGAAAAACCCTGAAAGATGGAAGGAGAAGCCATTGAATTTGTTTGTGCTTTTAGTTATTTCTGAGAGAAAGGCGGCATTGCAGCAATCCATTAATGCCACGTACCACATCAAAGCTAAAAAGCTGTCACATAAAAGCACCACCTGTAGCCACTCCTTTGAAAGGAAAGTCCTTGGCAAACGATGGCCTGAGTGAGCCAGTTTAATCAGGCAGGAGTCAAGACCACTGAGACATAAATTAAGCATTCATCCTTGAGTAGCAGCCAAGCAGCCAAAGCCCCCATAATCCCAATTAATCCCATTTCGTGCCGTTGCCCTTGGGCCAAGGGCAGAGGGGAAGGGAGTCTGCACACGCTGGTTCCGCATCAGCTCTTTACCTTTACAGGGGGTGGGGCTGTAATAAAGGAGAGCACCTATGCAAGTGTTCCTGTTCTGACGTTGGAGCAATCAGAGCCTTCCCCCGCCCCGCTTCTGTGATCTGTCAGCAAGAACTTACTTCAAGGGCATCCTACACTTTTGGAGTTAGGTGCTTGGGCTCCTTTGAAGACACACATGACTCTGTTCCATTCTCCTTTGTTTGTACAACTAAACTGACTTCCCATCATGCACTCCTGCAGTCAGACTGAATGAACAAATGCTCTACAATCTCCCTGGAACTCATTTTTGCCATTGATCCTCTGTTCTGGTAGAAAAGTTACCTAGCTTCCCAGGGATAGGAAATTTCCTTCCAGAGAGCAGCAATTCTGTCTGCGGAGTCAGCCTGGTGAGGCTGCTGCTTACTTCTCTCACACCTTGTGGGAGGGACATGGCAGAGTCTGAGCTCTGAAAGCACACCTCCCCTGGGCTGCAGATTCACTGTGCTCAGGCCCTCGGGTCCCCTTCCCACTTTATGAGAAGCCCTCACAGGTACCAGCAGAGTGCTAAGGGCTCTGTGGTGGAGACTGCTGCATAATTGGTCACTTCTGGCCACCAGAAATCTTCCCTTCTGTGGCCACACTAGTAGGCCTTGTCTCCCAGATTTCCTTGTAGTTGGAGGGAAATAAGATGACATGAAACTAGGTTTTCCCGGTAGAGTGTGAGCATGAGTGATGTGTACCACCTCTGGCTTGGGCTCATAAAGTCCTCCTGGACATACTCATCCATGCGCTTTCCCCCTTTCTGTCTAACTGAGATGGAAATGCCTCCCCTTCTCTGCCCTCCTCCAAGTGTTCTCCTGGAAGACAGATTTTAAAGGTCCCCATCAGCCTGAGTCCCAGGGTGACTGTCTGGAGCAGAGCCCTCCCTCCCAGCCACATCTCTGTTTCTCTACATGATTTTTCAATTCCACTATAATGTGAGGTGAGCAAGAAATAAACTTCCATCGTGCTGAGAAACTATATGTTTGGGTCTATTTATTGCTTCAGGTTGACCTATCCTAACCATACAGGCTCAAAACGCGTCGGTCTCCTGACCCTCTGTGGGCTCTACCTCCAGACCACCAATCCCAGGACACAGGTCAGGAGAAAAGGAAGAGAGGCCAAGGTGACCAGGGCTTCTGAGCCCAACAGAAATTTTTGCACTCTGGGCTTTAGCATCTCCCTGATGACAAGGGGCCTCTATTCTAGTAAGTCTCTGTCCACAGTGACCCTTCCTGGATATGAGTACTTTGGTTCTTGGCGGGCTGGCTCTGAGGGTTCTCCATTCAGAGGACAGTCCTCTTTGGCAGTAGGCTCTGCTGAGTCACACATGACTCAGGCCTATGAGTAAGCCCACTAAGACTGATGGAGAGAAGTAATGACTCTTTGCAGGAATTGGGGCTGAGAAGAAATCTGCATGCATCCTACTCACTTCTGGAAAGATGGAAAAGCACTGCAACTTTTCACTCCAAATCAAATTTAGGAGAATGAGGGTCTGTGGGCTCTTGCTTTCACTGCAACGAGTCCTTGTCACTTGAAGTTTGTTTTGTGAGGAGTGTCAAATTTAATTTCCAGACTTCAGTTGTTTAAATAAATTTGATAAAAATGAACAAAAATTGGCTGGGCATGGTGGCTCATGCCTGTAATCCCAGCACTTTGGGGGGCCAAGGCAGGTGGATCACCTGAGGTCAGGAGTTCAAGACCAGCCTGGCCAACATGGTGAAACCCTGTCTCTACTAAAAATACAAAAATTAGCCAGGTGTGGTGGCACAGGCCTGTAGTCCCAGCTACTCAGGAGGCTGAGGCAGGCGAATCACTTGAGCCTGGGAGGCGGAGGTTGCAGTGAGTCGAGATCACGTCACTGAACTCTAGCCTGGAGACAGTGCAAGACTCCATTTCAAAAAAATAAAATAAAATAAAAATAAAAATTATGTCTCCCATTATATTTATCTTTGAAGATGCCAGGCATTACATTTTAAAAAAGAAAAAGAAATAGATAATATTAACAGTCTCATGACCAATATACTGGCATCATGAGATGAGATTTAGGAAATCTAATTAGCATCAAGAATAGGACAAATAGGATATTGTGCACTTCCATCAATGTTAAGTTCAAAGAAAAACCACCTGTATTTCAAGTAGATAGGGCTGTTTTCTTTGAAAGAAAAAATATATACTATGATTTGAAAGAATCAGACTCGTTAACAGGCAATATAGAGAGGATACACGTACGATAAAAATCATCATTTAAGAAGAAAGTGTTTTACTCAAACTCATTGTTGCTCATTTTAGAGTTTTTCCAAACTCCGCAGTTGTTGATTAGAAGTTAGAAAGTAAGGAGAGAGGCAGTCTGCTCCTACAGAAAAGTCAGCTCCCTCTAGATACATAATCCAGTTAAAATTGAGTTTCTTCTGGGTATCTTGTAACATTGCTGGTGGAAATGTAAGTTTGGCAGTTTCTAAAAAAAAGTATATACTTACCATATTACTCAACAATTGTACTTTGAGCATTTATCCCAAATAAATAAAAACTGATGTCCACACAACAACCTGTATACAATTGTTCACAGCAGCTTTACTTGCAATAGCTAAAAGCCGGAAACAACTAAAATGTCCTATAATAGGCAAATGATTAAACAGACTGTGGTACGCCCCTACCATGGAATACTACTCAGTAATAAAAAGAGAACCAACTATTGATACATGACACAACTCAGATGAATCTCAAGGACGTTATACTGAGTGAAAAAAGTCAATCTTGAAAGTCAATGTTATTGTACGAATTTGCTGTATGAATACTGTATGATTCCATGCATATAACATTCTCAGAATGACAAAATTATACAGATTAAGAATAAACTAGTCATTCTAGGGGTTAGGGATGTTGGGGGATGGGGTAAACTTGCAGAAAAAAATGAGTTCCTAATTTCCATTTCACATGCCACAGGTAATTTTTAAATTAAACTCTTAATTATTTCTAACTCTGCATTTTCATGTGTGATAAATGTCTTTGAAAAAGAGTAACCAGCTGGGCACAGTGGCTCACGCCTATAGTCCCAGCACTTTGAGAGGCCGAGGTGGGTGGATCGCTTGAGTTCAGGAGTTTGAGACCAGCTTGGGCGAAACCTTGCCTCTACAAAAAATACCAAAATTACCTGGGCATGGTGGCCCATGCCTGTGGTCCCAGCTACTCAGGAGGCTGAGGTGGAAGGATCACTTGAGCCCAGGAGACGGAGCTTGCAGTGAGCCGAGATTGCACCACTGCACTCCAGCCTGGGCAACAGAGTGAGATCCTGTCTCAAAAAAAAAAAAAAAAAAAAGAGTAACCAACATCATTTTCAGAATAATAGCAATGCAAAACATTTTTTCCTATGTGAAGGAGTAGTCAAATTATCTCTTTTATTTGGGGAATTCAAAAGTGAGACAGACACTCCCAAGGATAAATAAGACAATCTGTTGGAGAGTGGGAGAGAAATAGTAGAATGCCTGTTTCTATTTATTGCATATCCTTTGTGTTTAAAATATCTCAGAGTCGGCCGGGTGCAGTTGCTCAGGCCCATAATTCCAGCACTTTGGGAGGCCGAGGCAGGCGGATCACCTAAGGTCAGGAGTTCGAGACCAACCTGATCAACAAGGTGAAACTTTGTTCTCTATTAAGAACAAAGCTGGGCATGGTGGTGGGGCCTGTAATCCCAGTTACTTGAAGGCTAAGGCAGGAGAATCACTTGAATCTGGGAGGCAGAGGTTGCAGTGAGCCGAGATCACTCCACTGCACTCCAGCCTGGGTGGCAGAGTGAAACTCTGTCTCAAAATAAATAAACAAATAAATAAATAATATATATACACACACACACACATCTCAGAGTGTGTTTTATAATATATATGATTTGTTAGCTTCATAGTACCAGGATAACATTGACACATGTGAATATGGGGATACAAGCTAAAAAATGTTTTCCTAATGGGAATGTGTGAGCCAAGGAGTGGTGTGCCTAATGCCAGCCATCAGCCCATAGGATCTAGCTCAACCATCTCATTTTTTGATTTGTATGGTCAGCATTTGATAGCTTAAGCCTTTTCAAATATTCTCTGGTAGAATGTAGATTGCTTTTTTTTTTATCTGGAGGGAAACTGTACATGTAAGTTAAAACGGGCAGCAATGTGTTTGGAAAATGTAAGACAACTGGGTCTATATTCTTTATCTCCAACTCACCCCAGAGACCCTCCAAGTGGGAGAGAAACAGATGTTGTTTCTGACATCTAAATAGTCAACCGTCTCTCACTAATTTATTTACAGATAAGAAAGCATCACTTCTTTCATTAGAAAATTCAACATTTGGACAAGCACAGTGGCTCACGCCTGTAATCCTAGAACTTTGGGAGGCCAAGGCGGGTGGATCACCTGAGGTCAGGAGTTTGAGACCAACCTGGCCAACATGGTAGAACCCCATCTCTACTAAAAATACAAAGTTAACTGGGCATGGTGGCAGGTGCCTGTAATCCCAGCTACTTGGGAGGCTGAGGCAGGAGAATGGCTTGAACCTGGGAGGCAGAGGTGCAGTGAGCCGAGATCGCCCCATTGCACTCCAGCCTGGGTGACAAGAGTGAAACTTGGTCTCAAAAAAAAAAAAAGGAAAAGAAAATTTAAGATTTTTTCCTTTAAATATCTGTATTATTATTATTATTATTTAGAGCAAGGCGAAATTGCCTTTGAATATCTTATGGCGAATTGCTATGGCTGTTGCTTTAAATCTAAAGGAGAGAATATTCCCTGTAAAGATGTAAGGAAAGCTCTGTCTGTTGGTCCTCTGTTTGCCCTCAACTGTTGGTATATGTGGCAGGGAGTCCTGCTTTTGGTCTTTTTTTTTTTTTTTTTTTTTTTTTTTGAGACGGAGTCTGGCTCTGTCGCCCAGGCTGGAGTGCAGTGGCCGGATCTCAGCTCACTGCAACCTCCGCCTCCCGGGTTTGCGCCATTCTCCTGCCTCAGCCTCCCGAGTAGCTGGGACTACAGGCGCCCGCCACCTCGCCCGGCTAGTTTTTTGTATTTTTTAGTAGAGACGGGGTTTCACTGTGTTAGCCAGGATGTCTCGATCTCCTGACCTCGTGGTCCGCCCGTCTCGGCCTCCCAAAGTGCTGGGATTACAGGCTTGAGCCATCGCGCCGGGCCTGGTCTTCTTTTCTTCTCACCCAGCTTGCATTTCCTAGGTACTCTCATCAATTTTTATAGTTGTGACTGCTTCACTATGATAAAAGGGTAAGGCTCTGTCTCCAGACAGATCATGCTCCTGAGCACTCCTCAAATGCAATTGCCCACAGAGCATGTTCCATCAGTATGGCCCCAAGAAGCAAGCACACCTCCACACTCAGATTGAGCTCACTATCTTTCAGGCCTCCTCATTTCAAACCTTCTCCTTCTACTATATTCCTCATCTTTGTCTGTAATTTACATGTTCATCCTAGCCAGAAATATGGTGGTGATCTGAGATTTTTTTCCTCTCTCTTGTATTTTACATTGTTAAATTTTACTTTTTTATTATCTCTAAATTCCTCTATGCATTAGACCTATGTATATCAACATGGATAAATCTCAAAAACATAATACAAAGAATGCAAGTTTCAAAAGCATACATGGGATGATATGTAAAATTCTAAATATACAGAAGAGTAGTGTATTTTGTTTGTGGATACATACTGCGTCTAAAAACTAAAAATCATGTATGGAGGCCAGGCGCAGTGGTTCACGCCTGTAATCCCAGCACTTTGGGAAGCTGGTCAGGAGTTCAAGACCAGCCTGGCCAATATGGTGAAACCCTGTCTCTACTAAAAATACAAAACTTAGCTGGGTGTGGTGGCATGAGCCTATAATCCCGGCTACATGAGAGGTTGAGGCAGGAGAATCACTTGAACCCAGGAAGCGGAGGTTGCAGTGAGCCAAGATTGTGCCTCTGCACCCCAGCCTGGGTGACAGAGTGAGACTCCATCTCAAAGAAAATAAAAATAAAATAAAAATAGAAATCATGCATGGAAATAATACACTCAACCTCAGGACAGTGATGGCCTCTAAGGAGGAAGGAGAGGAGTAAGAATTGGGGATAAGGCTATATCTCTTTTTAAAAAGTGGAAACACGTTGACGCGTTAATTCTTGGTTATAGTCACATAGGTGTTAGGTATGCTGTTTTGTGAATTTTTCTGTATGTTTGAAATATTTCAGAATTAAAACTATTTTAAGGGCAAAAAATCTTAATTCCTCCCCTCACCTCCCTATCCATGGCCAAAGGGCCTCGTTCAAGTCCTCACATTTCTCCTTGGATTACTACAATAGTCACACTGTTTTCCCAGCCTCCCTTTTCACTTCTTTTTAACCTATCCATCACATTCAGATAAAATACACATTGTAAAACAAAAATTGGAGCATGTTATACCCATTTGTGGCCCTTTAATGGCCTATATTCATTAGCCAAATCCATAAAAATGCTGCAGAACAAAAGACCACAAAAATCTCAAGTGCATGCAACAATAAGCATTGAGTTGGCCTATGAATCTGAATGGTCAGCTGAGCTGACCTAGACTGCGCTTGGCAGGGGTGAGTTGACTCTGGTCCACAGTGCTGTTATCCTGCTAGCCTGGGCAAGCTCCTCTAGTGGTGACGGCACACATGTAACTAGGGAAATGGAAATGCACAAAGCCTCTTAAGGCCTAGGCTTGGAGCAGGCACACCAACACCTACACCTCATTGTATTGGTCAAAGCTAGTTACAGGCCTGTTGGGAACAGTTGCTCACACCTGTAATCCCAGCACTTTGGGATGCCGAGACAGGTGGATCACTTGAGGCCAAGAGTTCGAGACCAGCCTGGACAACATGGTGAAACCCCATCTCTACAAAAATTACAAAAATCAGTCAGGCGTGGTGGTGTGCGTCTGTAGTCCCAGTTACTCTGGAGGCTGATGTGGGAGGATTGCTTGAACCCAGGAGGCGGAGGTTGCAGTGAGCCATGATCACACCACTGCACTCCAGCCTGGGTGACAGAGCAAGACCCTGTCTCAACAAACAAACAAACAAACAAAACCCCAAACCCCAAAGTCAAGAAGCAGGGCAACATATTCCATTTCTTTAGTGGTAAAAACTACAAAGTCACACGGCAAAGGATATGGCTGCACAGAGGAGTGAAAATTTGGGGCTGATAGCACAATCTTCCATAGACCCTAGCATTTAAGGACAAATGTCCTTCCTTAGCAAGGCTCACACAGTACTCTGCAGGCACCCTGAGTCAGCTGTCCAGCCTCATTTCTGTTGCCACATCCTTTATTCCTTATGCTCCCGCCATTCTGAACTATCTGCACGTGTTCTGCTGTTTCTTGTCCCTCTGCCTTTGCATATGTTATTCCCTCTGTCTTCACCAGGCAAACACCCACTTATTCTTCATGGCCTTAACTCAGATCTTCTTGATCAACTCTTTCTCACGTGGATCAATTTTCAGCTTCCATCTTCATCCCAGCAGAATCGACCACACCTCCTCTGTCTTTGTCTTCATTGCTTCTTGAATACACAATATGGAAACTCAGCACCACTCTTTCTAGACTATGAATCCTTCCAGGGCGGAAAATATATTTTATCATATTTGCATCTTTGGTACTTAGTACTTTATTGAGTCTCCATAAATGTTTGTCAAATTAAATGCAACCTTTTGACTATTGATTAAACTTTCCTAGTTCTCAGAAACTAAGAAAGGTATACTGTGAACAGAAGAGACTAAATAGTCCAGTTTCCAAGACAAGTGAAATGCTAGATCTAAATTTTTGTTTGTTTGTTTTGAGACGGGATCTTGCTCTGTCACCCAGGCTGGAGTGCAGTGATACAATATCGGCTTGCTGCAACCTCCGCCTCCTTGGTTCAAGCAATTCTCCTGCCTCAGTCTCCCGAGTAGCTGGGACTACAGGTGTGTGCCACCATGCCCGGCTAATTTTTGTACTTTTAGTAGAGACAGGGTTTCCCTATGTTAGCCAGGCTGCCCTCGAACTCCTGACCTCAAGTGATCTGCCCACCTCAGCCTCCCAAATTGCTGGGATTACAGGCGTGAGCCACCACACCCAGCCCTCTAGTTGTAAATTAATACATCAATATTCTGCTAAAATATTTATCTGGCTTAGAATCTGATCATTTTCATTTGAGTTAGGGTGGGGATCCAAACATTGAATCATGGAGCCACCAATAAGATGCTGCATATCGGCTGGGCGCAGTGATGATGAGGCAGGTCAATCACCTGAGATCAGGAGTTCTAGACCAGCCTGGCCAACATGGTGAAATGCTGACTCTACTAAAAATACAAAAGTTAGCCAGGCATGGTGGCAGGCACCTACAATCCCAGATACTCAAGAGGCTAAGGTATGAGAATCACTTGAACCTGGGGGGCAGAGGTTGCAGTGAGCCAAGATGATGCCACTTCACTCCAGCCTGGTCGAAAGAGAGAAACTTCATCTTGGAAAAAAAAATAAGACGCCGCATATCCTTGGTAGGTGTGGTGTTGGAGCTGGCTGATCTTACTCATTATATTACTAGGCAGTGCTCTGTGAGGATAGAAGAGACTAAGGTTTGTTTGCCTTGTGAAACTGCACATCAGCAGGGTGTGCTAACGAAATCAGAGGGCAAATCCCTGACCACTGTGCTAATAGCTAGAGTCACCTACCCCCAATTCTTGGAAGAGGCCCTAGAATCAGACTCTGATTGAGGCCTTTTCCACTGTTGCAGGAGAACAAAGGGACGGACTGAATCCAGGATCATCACACTTAGGGGTGATGTGCACCAAACTATTCTTTAAGGCATCATTGGGTTTTGTGTTCAAGGACAGCCCCCAAGCAGAAACACTCTATTGTTACACCACTCAGACTCATAAACAACCAGAAGACTGAGTCAGTTAGGGACAAAAGTGAGCATAGAACATGCATCTAGAAACAATGGAATCACTGTTGTTTGTTTGATAGTTTATTTGGAAGAGAAAATGCAAATCAAAGAACAAGAAGACAACTCTTTAGTCAACCAAGAAGCACAAATGTCACCTCCAAGGCTTTATATATTCAAGTGAGAGCAAATTCCAGCATTAGCAAATGCTTTACTACTACCGGGAGAGAGGACTAGCTGCTTCATCTGCTGATTCCATTTCTAGTTTTCTTAAATTCAGGAAAATGTGCAAAATGACTTTATGCCAATATCACATGCTACAAAGCAGAGTTCATTTGGGTGGTTCTGGCGAGAGGTTGTTCATGAATGTTGTTAATGTACACTAGAAGACATCTGATGTGAAGTTCATAATTGAAATGTTATGAGCAGTTTAGCATATGGATCCTTCACATCCACTTAATTGCCAGTTTAGTAATAATTTTATGTAATGAGGCATTATTAATAATACGTGAAATACTAAATTGACGTAATGCCCTAAAAACGTAGTATGACATTTGCCACTGCAAAAGCATTATGATTCCAGGTGTCTTTACTGATTTCAAAAACATATGTGATATTATATAAAATATTAAATCAGTCTTTAGAACAGCTTGGTTATGATGTATTTCAAATTCATTCTCCAAATTACAGTCCATTTTTGACAAAAAGTGCAGAACTTTGCTTGCACTTGTGGACTCGCATTTCAACTGCTGCTCAAAGCTCTTGTGCCATTTGATGTTAGCCATCCTGTTCTTCCATGGCTGAGGGGGCATCTGAGATGGCAGAGAGGGAAGCCAGACACAGAAAAGTCGGATTTGTTCATGATCAAGCATGAAGAAAATATGAGGAAACAGAAGCCAAATGCTTGCTATTGACAGACTCCTCAAAATTTCATCACACTCAGGGACTGTTTTTTTGCATCTCTGTACAGTTCTTAAAACCTTATGATTGGAGCCATGCTTATCATTTGCAAGGCCTGAGGGAAGAGTGCAATTGGAGGCCCATACACCATATGTTTACATAGTTGAAAGTTATAAGTGAAACTAACAAACTAGTAAATAAAATAGGATCTTTTCTACCTTGACAAATATTCCGTAATGGCAAAATGGAAAAATATGTAAAAAAACTTTGTTTTTTTATATGACTTAAAGTTATATCAAATACGAAAGACAACCGAATGATTGTCTTCGATTATTGTGTGTGTGGGAGTGTCCCATTGTTGGGCTGGTAAAATTTGAATGGGGTAACAAGATAAAAACATACATAATTCATTAAAAAGTAAAATTTAGCCAGTAAAATTTCTTTTTTTATTTCAACAGAATTATTAAAGATGTTGTAATAAACATTTTAACATAATTTATATTCTATTAATAGCAGTGACCTAAATGAATAAAAAATAGAAAGTATATAGCAAGCAAAGTCTAATATATTTTTATAACAAGTTAAATATTAAAATATTATTTTTGTATATTTTTTTCTAAAAATTATTTTTCTTCTAAAATACTCAGAATTATTTGTTAAACTTAAAAGGCAGACTGAAAACTATAAACAGTACATACAAAAATTGTTAGTCTCTCTACTTAAGCAATGCTGAAAATTTGGTGTTTTTTCTTTTTCTTTGAGACAGGATCTACTCTGTCACCCAAGCCAGAGTGCAACAGCAACATCATGGGTTACTGCAGCCTTGACTGCCCAGGCTCAAGCGATCCTCTACCTCAGTCTCTTGAGTAGGTGAGACTACAGGTGTGTGCCGCCAAGGCTAGCTAATTTTTTTTCTTTCTTTTTTTGTAGAGATGGGATTCCACCATATGGCTGGCCTCAAACTCCTAGCTTCAAGTGATCCTCCCACCTTGGCCTCCCAAAGTGCTAAGATTACAGACATGAACCACCATTCCCACCTAGAAAACTTTAATATTTTGAAATTTTAATTAAATTTTACTGAGTATTTTATAAAGATAAGACTATTTCTAGTTATAGAATTCAACCTCCATTTGGTTGCCAATTTAAAGAACAGGCATCATGCTTCCACATATATGTCTAGACAAATATCTGTATGTATGTATGTGCTTGTATATATATATATAAATTAAAGAATAATATAAACTATTTAATATTGCAAAACATTCTAAGCTACCATGTGCAACTATTAGAACTACTGCAGTACCTTGTGAACCAGGGCTTGGAACTCAACTAGAACACGAAAAGAAGTAAGAAAGTGGATGCTTAGCACTACTGGAAACAATATTTCATAATATAAGAGTCTATTGCATTCATGCTGACAGGAAGGATTTAACAAGTTAATTAATTTGTCTTTTCTCTTACTAAGTGCTTCAGCCACTTAAGTTCCTCTGCACTCAAAAGCAGAGTCCATCTCTGAATCTAGCAGTGGCACAACCCACAGGTTTTCTCAGCTTTGGGATGCAGTCAAGTTTTGTTTTGAGGACATAGGGCAAACCATATAGAAAAATGCGTCTTGGGCTGGGCGTGGTGGCTCATGCCTATAATCCTAGCAATTTGGGAGCCCAAGGCGGGTGGATTGCTTGAGCCCTGGAGTTCAAGACCAGACTGGGTAACATGGCAAAACCCCATCTCTACAAATTTACAAAAAAAAATTGCCAGGCATGGTGTTGCGTGCCTGTAATCCCAGCACTTTGGGAGGCTGTGATGGGAGGATGGCGTGAGCCCAGGAAGTTGAGGCTGCAGCCAGCCAAGATGGCACCACTGCACTCCAGCCTGGGTGAAAGAGCAAGACCCTGTCAAAAAAAGAAAAGAAAAGAAAAGAAAAGAAAAGAAAAGAAAAGAAAAGAAAAGAAAAGAAAAGAAAAGGAAACTGTGTCCTGAGGTCAAAAATGTATGTCACATGAACTGATGTTTAGGGATTCGGGTGCCCTATGTCAGCACTGTGCACAGATCCCAAGTGTTCCTTAACTTAGTGTGTTTGTTCACATGCATATGTGTTTCATTGTAGGGCCCTCTAAAGTACAGGCCCCAGAACAAGGCCACCTCTTGCCTGGCTCTATGTGCAGCACAGCATGTGATGCACACACACAGAAGGAGTTTAATAAATGTTGCTTTCACACCAACTAATAACACTGCCTCATAGACTGTTAAATTGTCCCCTACATACTTTCCTGTTTGAGCTAGACTATAGCTCAAGTCATCCTCTATCTATGTCCAAGGCTGGTTCAGCAGGCTTACATAGACGCTGCCATACTGTTAAAGCATTGAAATACCTCCATATTTGTTAAAAAGTAGTTGTCCTAAACTCCAAGAGTGTCTCCCACCTCCAAGTATCCCCTCCTTCCTTCCCTAAAACCCCTTCCCAAGAACTCCACACAGACTCTCTCCAGCACTCTGCTTCAGTGCCTGAGTTCAATATTTTTTATATCATCCTTGTACATGTCTTATAGCAAGGCAGACAAGCACAGGTGAAAGAGAAAATGCATTAACACTGTGCGCACTTGTATCAAATAAATATATTTTAGAAAGCATGATTACTTGATAGTATATTTCTGGATGCACCAACGTATCTGGATAATAGGAGAAGAGATGCCTTTTCATTGTTAAGGTTGGCTGTTGAAATCTGATTCCATACCGACAGATGCTCAATGGCTTTTGACAAGTGAATTGGTGGCCTTTTTCCAGTTCCAAATACCTAGATGTCTAAATCACTAAAATCACTATTCTAAGCTGATGTGTGATCTGATTAAGGTTCTCGTTGGGCTTTTTGGCTCAGAGTTCATAACCAAATGGGAGTGGAAACGGAGACAGTCTATAACATATTCTGGTTCTAAGGTAAAACTGAGTGCCTAAATGTGCTCAGTACTAACCCATTTTGCAGAAAAACCTAGAATTTAACCTTCATAAATTTTATTTTGGCACCTTTTAAAAAGTCTGCAACAAAATAATTGGTTATTAAATGTAGCTGAAATCACTTGTTTTGATTTCCAAACCCCAAGTCAGTCTGACTGCTCCTAACCCCAGGTTGAGGGCAGCCTAGGATTTCTTCTAGAACTTGGCCCTGTGTCCATAGTTCACTTATTATGAAATTGATTCAGGCTTTATGTATTTTGACAATGTCCATGTTCAAAGGAAGATCCAAGTTTGGTGGGTCCTTAAGCTCATACAATTTGGAAGTCTCTCCTTTAGAAAAAGAATACAAAATCATAAATTTAAAATTGTTGGGACTCCAACAGCTGCAGCTTACTGCAGAGTAAGCGTTGGCAGCCTCATGGTAAGCCCACCTCTGTCTAGATGGCTCTTCCCTGTGTAGTAGACACCAGTGACCATGGAGCTATCATCTTCTGTTCTGCTTCTTGTAGGTTGTTTTTTGTCGCTGTTGCCTACCTTAAGGGAAATATAAGTTGGGCAAAAATCTAGGTTTATGTAGCAGGAGAAAATGGATTTTCTGTCATTTAAAAGAGATCTGACTAATGAGCCACTCCTGCATAAAGTCTTGATAAAATGTAAGCTGTGTGGCCATATGAAAAAAGGGTAGAATTTGGGCTGTTTTCTTCAAACTTAAAATGGGGATAGCTGGGACTCATATCTGAAAAACTCTTTCAAATCAACGCTGCAGTGAAAACCCCTGTGTATTTTGGAATGGTAAGGGACAGGGAACGGGCAGGTTATTGTACAGTGAATGCCTTCCCTCCCTTATTGCGCAGGCAAAGCAGAAGCTGTGGTGGGAATTGACATTATCATAGCCTCTCTCAGAAATTTTAGGCGAGAAGTTGTTTCTGAAGGTTGATTTCTACTTGGTCTTAAAAAGAAATACTATCATTACAATCTTTCCTCTTTCTAGGTTTATGGCAGATGATGGTTTTGAGAGTCAAGTGGAGTCTCCGTTGGCGCAGTGTGACATTATAAACAATATATATTTGATCTCAGCCCCTGGTTCCTGGCAGAGAGCCCTTAAAGCCATGTTTTTTCCTAAGTAACATGGATATTACGAACATTTTTTATTCTAATATTTGCTCTTTGACATTTTGGTCTTTGAGCTCCTACAGCCCTTGGAATCTCCTGGGTGATAGGAGTGCCTTTTGTCGAATGAGGTAATTCTTGGTGGGCTCCTGGAAAGTTTCAGGATGGAGACTGGTCGCTAGAAAATCCAAACCATGATTAGAAGCTTGAAACCTACAGCTGCATTCCCCATCCTCAGGAAAGGGGAGAGAGGCTAGAGACTGTGTTGATAATTGATTGTGCTTATGTGATGAAGCCTCCATTAAAATTTCTAAAAGGTGGTGTTTGGGGAGCTTCCAGGTTGGTGAAGGCATTCATGTGCCAGGAGTGTGGCATAATTCAACTCCACAGGAACAGACGCTCCTGTGGTTGGGATCCTTACACACCTCATCCTACGTTCCTCTTCATCTGGCTGTTTGTATCCTTTCTTATATCTCTTAGAATAATAAACCAGTAGGCCGGGCGCGGTGGCTCAAGCCTGTAATCCCAGCACTTTGGGAGGCCGAGACGGGTGGATCACGAGGTCAGGAGATCGAGACCATCCTGGCTAACACGATGAAACCCCGTCTCTACTAAAAAATACAAAAAAACTAGCCGGGCGAGGTGGCGGGCGCCTGTAGTCCCAGCTACTCAGGAGGCTGAGGCAGGAGAATGGCGTAAACCCGGGAGGTGGAGCTTGCAGTGAGCTGAGATCCGGCCATTGGACTCCAGCCTGGGTGACAGAGCGAGACACCGTCTCAAAAAAAAAAAAAAAAAAGAATAAACCAGTAAATATAAGTGTTTCTCTGAGTTCCATGAGCTGTTATAGCAAATTATCAAACCTAAGGAGGGGGTCATGGGAACCTCTAATTTGTAGCCAAGTTGGACAGAAGTATGAGCAACTGGGGGACCCACTGCTTGTGATTGACCCCTGAAGTGGTAGCAGTCTTGTGGGACTGAGCCCTCTACCTATGGAGTCCCCACTAACTCCAGGTAGTGTCAGAATTGAATTGTCAGACAACTGGTTGGTATCTGGAGAGTTGGAGAATTGGTTGGTGTAGAAAATCCCAGACTCTTGCTGTCTAATTGTATTGTGAAGTACATTTTTGGCCAGAATTGCAGACATCTGATTCCCTCAGAACTGCTGGCAGACTATATCCCAAAGTGGAAGCCCGGAGCTGGGTTGATGGTAAGCAGGTCCAATGCTTACTTTCACAGAGCAGCAGATACCTTCGATTCTCTCAGGTTCAAGAGCAAGCTGGCTGTGAGGCTGTCAACTGTAGGGCGAACTCTTTCCCAGGCCTCCTCAGCCCCTGTCCAGTCCCTATCATGACCAACTCTTGGCTCACTGATGAGGGCAGAGGCCTTAGGAGAGGGATGTAGTCAGCCTTTAATGAGTCAGCAGGGAAGAGCTACGGAAATAAATTGCTCATCTTCACTCTCCTTCCACCTTCACGTCTTCCCATCCTCTCATTGATCTCACAAAGCAAATGATGCTGCAGCCTCCTGTGGAAGTGGGATGGCAAAGGAATCCACTGGAGCAGCCACACAGGTCAGCCTCCGTAGGCACAGAGCAGGATGTGGGACAGCAGGAGTCGGCCTGGAGAAACAAGTAGAACATCAACAAGGAGATAGGAACAAGGCTTCTGAGCAAGACTTCTGAGGACACTTTCGAGAGGGAGACTGGGCTGGACACAGTGGCTCATGCCTGTAATCCCAGCACTTTAGGAGGCCAAAGCAAGCAGATCACTTGAGGTCAGGAGTTCAAGACCAGCCTGGCCAACATGGTGAAACCCTGTCTCTACTAAAAACTACAAAAAATAGCCGGGCATGGCGGCATGCACCTGTAATCCCAGGTACTCAGGAGGCTGAAGCGTGAGAATTACTTGAGTCTGGGAGGCGGAAGTTGCAGTGAGCCAAGGTTGCGCCACTGCACTCCCACTCCAGCTTGGGCCACAGGGTGAGACGCTGTCTCAAAATAAAGAAAGAAAGGGAGACTGACTTTTCACCATTTTTTCTCTTCTTCGAAAATCAAACAAACCTTTACTTGTTTAATGTCAGGCTTCTGTTACATGCAGCCAAGTGCAATTCAGACACACTGCCAGTCTCCAATCAGATATACTGAATTATTAAGTAATTTTCTGCTCCTTTCAGTGTACTAAACATTTTTGGAATAATTTGAATTAATGTTAGATACATCTTAAAAGAAATTCATTCAGATTCATTTTTAAAATTTAAAATTATCATAATTTAATTGACACAGTAGAAACAAGCTGAAATTCAATACTTTTTCTTTCCTTCCTTTTTTTTTTTTTTAGATGGGGTCTTGCTGTGTTGCCCAGACTGGAGTACAATGGCATGATCACAGCTCACTGTAGCCTTGACTTCCTGAGCTCAAGCGATCCTTCTACCTCAGCCTCCTGAGTAGCTGAGACCACAGGTGCATGCCACCATACTCGGCTTTTTATTTATTTTTATTTTTATTTTTGTAGAGAGGGGTTCTTGCTATGTTGCCTAGGCTGGTCTCAAATTTCTGGGCACAAGTGACCCTCCCAGCTTGGCTCCCCAAAGTGCAGGGATTACAGGCATGAGCCAACATGCCCAGTTTAAAAGTCAATAATTTTTCTTTTATCTGCATATTACTTGACAGCAACCCAAAGTTTTTCTTCATTTTTCTGGCCCATTTATGATAGCTCAGTTTGTGAATAAATAAGGTCAAATTTGTAAAAGACTATCACTTAAAATACACACTTTTCAAATAAAAAAAATTTGATTTCTAATGTACCAACTTGTAAAAAGACTTGATACCTGAAAAATAATTACAAAAATATGGCAAGAAACAGAATAACACCACAATTACTCTTGTGATTAAGTCAAGTCTGTCTCAAAGACAAAAGGAAACAGCTTTCTCATAGCTGCAAAAACAAGGAAAGATAGCATATAACAGGTTACATAGGTATCTATTTATGTTTCTATTAGTATGACACATTAGATATTACTGAAAAACCATACAACTTTTCAGTACCATCTAAAATGTTTAAATATCAATATTTTGACTATACTAGAGAAGTTTACCACTTAAAGGAATTCTACTGGTGAAATTTTGAGCACAAAAATAATTAACTTTGAATGTAATTGCTTTATAAAATTGCCTTCTTTTTATGAACTTCTTATGGAGCAACTGTCCAGGGAGAAACCTGTGGTTTGTGACCAATCGGAGCCCTTAGTTAGAGGACTGTGAAAGACTTCATACCTCTTTATAGACCAGTTAGCATCTGTCAGTCTCACAGTCACCAGGGGCCTATTTAATTGCATCTTTAAACTCTAAACTGTGGCTGTCTATGCTCAGAAAAATGAGGTGTGGATGGGGTGAGAGCACTTCAGATGGTGGGGCAGGGGCAGGATCTGCCTGTGTCAGGGGCATTCAAGGGAGGTGCAGACAGAAAGACTCCCCATGCCCATGGCCCTTGGCCTCAGAAACTGATGAAACTGGGTTGACCTACCACTACAGTTTAACAACACGAAATTTCCCCTGGAATTCTTATTGTATTATTTTGTGCAAACCTTGTTAGGCAGATTGGATTTCACTTCATAAAATGTCTCTTAAGGGATATCTAGCAAACAATGTAGCTTTTGTTGCCATTTCAATGTAGCCACGTGCGGAAAAGACATTATCTTTGGTCACCAATTGTATTAGTCCATTCTCACACTGCTATAAAGAACTGCCTGAGACTGGGTAATTTAGAAAGGAAACAGGTTTAATTGACACATAGTTCCACATGTCTGGGGAGGCCTCAGGAAACTTACAATCCTGGCAGAAGGCAAAGGGGAAGCAAGGCACCTTTTTTACAAGGTGATCGGAGGGAGAATGAATGCAGGAGGAACTATCAAGCATTTACAAAACCATCAGATCTCATGAGAACTCACTATCATGAAAATGGCATGGGGGAAACCACCCTCATGATCCAATTACCTCCATCTGGTCTCTCTCTTGTCACATAGGGAATATGTGGATAATGGGAATAACAATTCAAGACGAGATTTCGGCTGGGGAAACAGCAAAACCATATCACCAATCTTTCTCTTAGAGATATTGTTTGGGCCAAGGTTATACAGGAAAGACTGACTAGCTGTTCGTCTATTTATTTTTCTTCCTCCACGCCCAGCTAGACTATTGTTCCCAGCTTCCCTTGGAGTTAGGTGCAGCCAGGTGATAAACTTTGCCCAGTGGAATGTGGGCAGAAGCCATGTGTACTACGTTAGGCCTGGATCATAACAATCCTCCCTTCCCTCTATTTTCTTTGTATGTCAGCCCAACATGAGGATCAAACGGAGGACTCTGAAATGGAGCCGCTAGCTGCAAGGAGCCTGGGTCTCTGAAAGACCCTGTGGAGCAGAGTCTCCCTGTTAACCTTCATTGAGCTCTGATGTGAACTAGAAAAACAAACAAACAACAACAAAACCCATAGATGTGTTACACCACTAAGATTTTAGGACTATTTGTTACAGCAATGAACTCACCTTGATTAATACAGCTTATGATCTTTATATGAAAAGAATACTATTATAATTATCTTCTTAATTTATACATACAAATAAAAACAAAGGCACAAGAGATGTGCTGATCATTACAGGAAAAGTCTAGAAAATGCCTGTTCCGTAATGACTTTGACAGATGTTAGCATTTAGTTTTATAGTCTTATAAATAGTAGACTTCATTTTTGGTGGATAAATGTCATAAAAACTTAGGGCTAAGTACTTATTTCATTTGTTTTCTTCACCTGGAATCCATTTTTGAAAACCTTTCAGTTTTCAGAAAGTTTTTCACTGACCAAATGATCACATCAATGTGTCAGAATACAAGGAGGGGTGCCCTGTCACTCCTCCTTAAGGAAGAAAAAGAAAATTGCATATGGAGTTTTTCATTATTTTAATTTTTTAAATCTATTCTTACCTTTTGTTACAATAAGAATAAATGCTTGTGCCATTGGCACATGCCCACAAGAAATGCTTTTCTGATGTTAAACACTAATTATGGCATTTATGCAATACTATCATGAATATCCTGCTTTTAAAATATATGCTCAGTATATTCAGATAAACTCTCACTTGCATAATTTGCCCTTGGAAATGGCTTATTCCATTTCAAAGTGTCTTTAGTCACCCCAATCCTGCATTATTCTATTTGACCAAATTAAGAATGTTTGGCTCGTAAGCATAGCCTCCAGTTATTTTTCTCTTAGATGCTTTCAATATACCATTCAGAGATTAGTTTTCCCCACACAGAGTCATTGAACTCAGTAATCTCAAAATAGCTAAAACAAAGCAGTATGGATCAGCTCCAGGTTCAATGGTCACACTGTAGGAACACAATTCATTTGTTAATTAAATGCACACTAGCTACACCACTGCCTCCTGCTAGCTTCAAATTTCTGTTTGTGGGAACTCTCGGCTTGTCTAAGGAATGGAAATAAAACACACCTCCCTCTGCTCTTGCAAAAGAATCTTCCTTGGAGCTTTTCTCCCATGCCTACTTTTTAAATGTTTGTTTGTAAATTAATCTAGTGGAATTTTTCTGAATGTCAACTCCTCCATTTGTTTCCAAAAAAAAATTAAAAACATTAAATCAATAATTTCATTTGATAGTAACACCAGTCTAGTGATAGCAACCACCAACTACCACTTTATGGTTCTACCCAGAACCTGCAGATATCAGCCTACTTTGAACACAAACTTGGAGACAGATTTTGTCCTGGATATGGCTCAAGTCTGTGCAATAGCGAGCTCTTCAAAGCCAGGGACTGTATCTATTTGATGTATAACAGCACCTGGTACAGTCCCTAGAACACAAAAATATCTCAAAAAATGTTTTGTTGAAAGAGGGAAGTATCAAGAGATAAGGCTGGAAAACTTTCTATACCATGTAAAAAACTTGGACTTCATCCTGGAGAAATTAGTAATTTTAAGTAAGGGAGGTACACAAACAAATGTTCATCTCTAGAGCGCTTCCTTTGGCAGCATCTGCTAGATGCACTGGGCCCTAAACTATGTAGGGGAGGGGACACTGTCTGTCTTCTTCATTGTGGGATCCCCAGTACTGAACACAGTGCCTGGAACATCGGAACTACTCGAGATATATCCACTGAATGAATAAATAAAGAGTCCGTGAAGCTAATCTCTAAATCTTTCAGAATAGAAAAGATTCCAGGACCTCATGGAGAATTGTGATCTCCTCAAGGTTTGCCCTGTGATTTGATTTCTGAGCTAGTAGCAGGTCCTTGACCCATCTGAACTTCTAAGAAATTCGTCAGAGAAGAAGGAGACATCACCCTGACCTGCAGAAATCTATTTACTCCAACCTACACATATCTTTTGGGGCTAAACTGGAACTGATTCATTCCCTAAGATATAGAGAAGAATAAGCCATCCTCCTTGAGAACATTTACCCAAGAGACATTTCCAGGATGCCCAGATGTCCTCTTCAGTTCATTCCCAAAGTGACTGCTCCCAAGGAAGGGTACCAACCGTACCACCGGCAGCTAATTTTATGGTTGATAAACATGTTTCAACCTTGAGCTCCTAGATAATGTGTTTCTATGGGTCAACTGGGCAGCCCCGGGAGTGCTGACCTTTGAAATGTGGGCATCACAACCTGATACGTGAGATGGTTTAGTGCCTCTGGTGTCCACATAGCTCAGTAAGTCCTGCTTCTGACAAAGCCGCCTCCCCTGCTAACCCTGACTGTTCCCAAATATAAATGAGAAGATTAAACATTTACCTTGATGAGAAAATAGTGCTCTCTCATTGACACTTCCTCACACCCTCACCAATGTGATTTAGTTGTAGTTTTTAGTAGCTGTTTTTACACTTTTAATTATTTTGTAGTGTTAAATATGTAATAATGGATAACTGTGCAATACATTAAATACTTATGGGTATGTTGTGCCTTCTGTTATAATATAAAATCCATCTATTCTGGTTGATGGGTTTTAACCTCACACAGAATACTTTAAACTCCATTTGGACTTGTGCCTACAATCACCTTAGCAAAGTCTCTTAAGTAACTGCACACAGCCTAATTAGTATGCATTATCAATTAACAAACTTAATAGCCGGCAGATTGATTAGATCCTCTGTTGCAGGGGCAGAGCTGAAGCGAAACAGAATGAAAAATCATTGCACGCATACACTGCAGCTTTGTTATTTTCTCAGATCCCCTCCTCCTCCTTCACATTCCTTTAATTAATGCATGCATATGGTTCTGCATATCTGGTGAACCCGAGTCTTCCTGACTCTTTCATAAAGCCCTTTCTTAAACAGAGGGAGTCCATGCCTCCCTTTTCTTTGGGGGTTTCTGTATAGATCATTTTCACCCCTTTTCTTGCCCTTTGCATAGCACTGAATTTTAAAGGGCTGCTTCTCCCAGCCTGATTATCCTCCCGGTGGTGGAAATGGGAGAGGAATACAAAGATGAGTGGGAAGCGTGTGCTTTTTAACACAGAGGACCGCTAGGGAGTCACATCGGTGGGGCTTTGACAACCGTAAAGCGCTTCTGGCAATTATTTCCAAAAAGAACGGTACAAATGGACTGTCCTGTTACATCTTGTCTATTTTTGATGGACTGGAAACAATATGAATAAATGAAGGAAAATCCACATTTCTTGAAAGCAGAGATCAAGCTAAAAGGAATTGCCAACTGCACTGTTCATAAAATGCTGGCATTATAAGAATTTTACACCTTCTATAAACATTCAACACAGAACTCTAAAAAGACTTCCAAAGGCATTTCCAACACCATAAATTGCCACCTTGCAGTACTGGTTTGAGTTTTATTTTTCTATTTTAAACTAAATAATGGTTCGTGCCAGTTTTTTAATTTATTAGCTGTTCTCAGATATCGTATCTTTTGGTTTCTATGCGGGAAGAGTTATAATTAGGTGTGGAGGAAGCACAGAGAAGCTTTAATTTCTAGTTTTGAGAATACCCAAATGCTTGTGTTTTATTGGCTGTTCCCTCCAAACTCGTATCAGGGATAACCCCAAGAACCGCAGGTCTAGTCCAGTTTCTCCTGATGGTTCTTGGGAAGAAAGGCCCTGCCTGCCTCTCTGACCTCAGCTCCCGCAAGCTCCCCTTTGCCCCCATTGCTCCAGCCATGCTGGCCTTTCTCATCGCCTTTCTCATTCCTCCTGGAACACACGGAGCTCATTCCTCTCACTTGTTTCCCTCTCCATGGGAGGCTCATTCCTAGCCATCCTATGGCTTTGCTTTTTCTTATCATGTCAGTCTCGGCTCAAATGTCACCTCGCAAGAGAAGTCTTCCTTGACCACTCACTCTAAAGTGACGCCGACCTGCTTGCCCAACCATTCACCCTATCATATGGATGTCATGATTCTTGTGGGGGATGAAGATATTAAATAAAGAAGCAAATGGTTGCATTATCTTACCCGTTTGCCTCTTTATTTACTGTCTTCATTCCCTGTAAGAATGCAAGCTTCCCAGTAGCAAGGACCTCATCTGTTTACTTACGGTATTTGACTTCAACACTGAGCACAGCGCCTGGGACATTTAGAAGCTTAATGAATATTTGTTGAATGAAGATATGATTGGATAAATGAGTGGGGAATGAGAAGGAAATGGACATTCGTGTGTATGTGTGAGGGAGAAGAGAAAAGGGGTCAAGACTAAACCCAGAATTATACCAAATTCACAAATGAGCCAATAGGTAAATGATTTGAAGAGACGTTTCTACAAAGCAGATATACAAATGACCAATAAGCACATAAAGAGATGCTCACCATTAGCCACTAGAGAAAGTAAACCAAAACCACAATGAGACACCAGTTCACACCCACTAGGATGGCTAGAATTAGAAAGACAGATCATCACAAGTGTTGCAGAGGATGTGAAGAAATTGGAATCTCCATATATGGCTAGTGGGAATGGAAAATGGTGTATCCTTCATGGAAAATGGTCTGATAGTTCCTCAAAATGTTTAACAGAGTTACCACATGACCCAGCAATTCTACCCCAAACTACATCCCCAAGGGAAATGAAAACATATACCCACACAAAATTTGTACTTGAATGTTCAAAGAGTTTTCATTCACCACAGCCAAAGAGTAGAAACAGCCCAAAGGTCTATCAACTGATAAATGGATAAATAAAATGAATGTGGTATATCCAGAAAATGGATTACTATTTGGCTATGAAAAGAAATGAAGTGCTGATATGAGGTTCATGAATAAACTTTAATATTATCCTAAGTAAAAGAAGCCAGTCACACACAAGCACGCACACACACAAACAAACAAACAAAAAAACCTACATTGTTAGACTTCACTCATATAAAGTGTCCAGAATAGGCCAATGTAAACAAACAGAGAATAGACGAGTACTTGCTTAGGACTTGGAGGAGGGGGAAATAAGGAAGGGTCTCAGGTTTCTCTCTGGGGTGATGAGAGTGTCATAAAATTGACTGTGGTGATGGTTGTACAACCATGTGAATATACTAAAGAACATTGAATAGTCTGCTTTAAATGGGTGAACTGTATGGTATGTGAATTACATGTCAATAAAATGATCTTGGAAAAAAAAGGAAAGCCCCACAAAGGTGATTGGAAAGGAATGGCCAGAGATATAGAGAGCACAGTGTGTCACAGTGTTTCATGAAGGAGGAGGTAGTCATCAGTGGTCAATTCAGTCAGAGAGCAAGTAAGACAGAACCAAAAAGTGCCCAGCAGAGCTACAAGCAGGAAGGTACTCAGCGACTTTGCAAGACTAACATGGACTGCAGGGAGCCGTCTTAGTTTGGGTTCTCCAGAAACAGATTCTGAGATAAAGAGTGCATTTGTTTACCACTAGTCGAGCTGTCAACCAGAGCTGAATCCCTCAAGGGACTCTGGAATGTGGGTGTGAGCACACACCTCAAAATTGTCCTGCCCAGGCAAGAAAGCTGGGGTATTTATACACCAACTCTGGAGTCACTGGTCAAGGCCTGTCCCCACAGTGTGAACTCTCTCTTCAGCATTTCCATTGCTGGGGCAGAGTGGCCTTCTGTGGGCCAGGGAGCAGGTGTGGCCTAGAAAGCACCAAAATTCCAAGATGCAGAGAGGCGTGCATGTGTCGTACCAGGAGGGTTGGCTTGTTCTTTGAGGTGGAAGAGTGACCAAGGCTGGTAAGCAATGCAGAGCACAGATGCAGGGGCCAGGAGACTACTGTCCTCCAGTCTCACCTGGGAGGGGAGGCCAGAGGTTGGGGGAGGATGCAGGGGAGCGGGTGGGCTTGAGAAAGGAGGGATACAGCTGCTGACATGAAGCTGGGGTGTCTTCTGCCTGCTGAGAGTTGGGGAGGTGGCAAGGTCAGAGGCTTGAGGAAGGTGAAGCGGGCCTCACTCAACTGGAGCCTGGCCTGCTCTGGGACAAATTCTCCAGGTTCCAAGCTGACTTGGAGAACGTTCCCCACCTCCTGCAGCCCACCGTGATCCCATTATATCTCTGCTCACCTCCAATGGAGCCCTTTTGTTTCCCTTTCATGTATCCATCCACCAGCAATCTGTGGGCCCCAGAAAGGTGCCGGCCACAGCCGCGTAATCCCAGTGCCAGCCTGCTCTCAGGAAACACTCCCATTCATATAGTTTGGACATTTGTCCCTGCCCAAATCTCATATTGAATTGTAATCCCCTGAGGAGGGGTCTGGGGAGAGGTGTTTGTGTAACAGGGGCAGATCCCTTATGGCTTGGTGCTGTCCCCACACCTGTTATCCCAGCACTTTGGAAGGCCAAGGCAGATGGATCATGAGGTCAGCAGATCGAGACCATCCTGGCTAACACAGTGAAACCCCGTTTCTCCTAAAATTACCAAAAAATCAGCTGTGCATAGTGGCACGTGCCTATAGTCCCAGCTACTCAGGAGGCTGAGGCAGGAGAATCACTTGAACCTGGTAGGCGGAGGTTGCAGTGAGCCGAGATAGCGCCACTGCACTCCAGTCTGGGTGACTGTACGAGACTGCGTCCAAAAAAAAAAAAAGTGTGTGGCACCTGCCCCCCAACTCTCTCTCACTCTCGCTCTTATTTTCATCATGTGATATGCTTGTTCCCCCTTCACCTTCCACCAGATTGGAAGCTTCCTAAGGTCATGTTATACTTCCTGTACAGCCTGAAGAACCATGAGTCAATTAAGCCTGTTTTCTTATAAATTACCCAGTTTCAGGTATTTCTTTATAGCAAGCCAGAAATGGCCTAATACACCCATCTAAGAATGTATTAGGTTGGTGCAAAAGTAATTGCAGTTTTTGCCATTACATTAAAAGTAATGGCAGGCCGGGCACGATGTCTTACACCTGTAATTCCAGCACTTTGGGAGGCCAAGGCAGGTGGACTACTTGAGGTCAGGAGTTCAAGACCAGCCTGGCCAACATGGCGAAACCCCATCTCTACCAAAAATACAAAAATTAGCCTGGCATAATGGCACATACCTGTAATCCCAGCTACTCAGGAGGCAGAAGCAGGAGAATCGCCTGAACCTGGGAGGCAGAGGTTGCAGTGAGCTGAGATCATGCCACTGCACTCCAGCCTGGGCCACAGAGCGAGACTCCATCTCAAAAAAAAAAAAAAAAAAAGGAAAAGTAACGGCAAAAACCGCAATTACTTTTGCACCAGTGTAGCTTATAGGACAACATGGAGGGCAGTAAAGTTGTTTTAAATTGTTTGTCAGTTTATCTACTTTATGCCCAATTACTACAGCACCATTCTCTCTAGGGTGAGGCGGGGGAGGGTGCAATAAGGGAGCAGGGTGGAGAATGGGCACAGAAATGGAGGGGGAGGGAATGGAAGGGTCTCCCCTGTCCTAAGTACCATGGTATACCCATGCCATGCCCGTCATGCAGGCTCTCACAGCAGCCTTCTATGTGACCTCCTCGAGAACAGAACTGTATCACACTCATTCTACAGCCCCAGCTCTTGGGTTCCAGATAAACGCTTTTCAGCTGGATTGAGCTGATTGAGGGCAGCCTGAGGTGGTCTGGTTGTTCCCAGGCTTCCTTCCCCAGCTAGCCTCCTCCTGGCCGTCTCCTGGGCCTGCGGTTTGGTGTAGGGCCCGTTGCCAGCTTCTGTTCAGCCTAGGCTTAACCCCTTCCCATCTTCTTCTCACCTTCATCCTCCACACTCCAATGTATATTTTGTCCTCTCAAACCCGAGGAGAATCTCACCTTTATCCTCTCCAACCAGTGCACTCCCTTCTTTCCCAGGTGGCAGGAACATTTCAGAGAATGCCCCAATGGGTCTCACCATTTTAGATTTCCCAGACCATTTATATTCCAAAAGACAGATTTGTGAAATAATGATTTGCCAACTTAATAAAAACACCAAAAATTGTCATCTCATCATTTCATATGAGAAAAAACATTTAACAACAACAAAATCTCCCCACAATACAAAGCACAGGTTTTCAGAATGAAGTTGGAAGGATGCTTTCCATGAGAACCTACTTGGTAAATCCATAATTTTTCTTATTTTTTTGTTCCATTGTGCTGCAGACTGGTGGAAATTTTGCGAAAGATCATTATTGAGAACCACTGGTCTATGTGACTTTAAGAGTAGAAATTTGAGACCAGATGAAACCATGGTTGGAAGGGAGAAGTATTGGGGGCCATAGTGGGCCACATGTAGACGTCTACCAACATTATCTGAGCATATGTGTTAACAATATCCACTGAATCTTCTGCAGTGCCCAGCACACAGCTGATGCTTCATAAATGTTGCCTGAACTGCATCACATTTATTAAGATCAAGGTGAAACAAACCACTGCTTACAGTCAATATTTTTTAATACACTATATAATTATTCCCCCTTCATTTTTATCCAAGTAAAATAGTATCTAGCACATTGGAAATCATTGTTTGGATGTGTTATAGCCTGAAGAAAAGTGTAGTTTCATCAGGACTGGCTGTTGGTACAAAACCATAAATGATAATGTGCATTTTGGCAAGTTCAGCTCAGAAACCTATGACATTTTGAGGCATAGAAAAAACAGTAAGTTCTTTTTTTTTTTTTTTTTTTTTTTTTTAGTAGAATCTGGGTCAAGTTTATATATATATATTTTTAAATTTATTTATTATTATTGTACTTTAAGTTGTAGGGTACATGTGCATAACGTGCAGGTTTGTTACATATGTATACTTGTGCCATGTTGGTGTGCTGCACCCATCAACTCATCATTTACATCAGGTATAACTCCCAATGCAATCCCTCCCCCCTCCCCCCTCCCCGTGATAGGCCCCTGTGTGTGATGTTCCCCTTCCTGAATCCAAGTGATCTCATTGTTCAGTTCCCACCTATGAGTGAGAACATGCGGTGTTTGGTTTTCTGTTCTTGTGATAGTTTGCTAAGAATGATGGTTTCCAGCTGCATCCATGTCCCTACAAAGGACGCAAACTCATCCTTTTTGATGGCTGCATAGTATTCCATGGTGTATATGTGCCACATTTTCTTAATCCAATCTGTCACTGATGGACATTTGGGTTGATTCCAAGTCTTTGCTATTGTGAATAGTGCTGCAATAAACATACGTGTGCATGTGTCTTTATAGCAGCATAATTTATAATCCTTTGGGTATATACCCAGTAATGGGATGGCTGGGTCATATGGTACATCTAGTTCTAGATCCTTGAGGAATCGCCATACTGTTTTCCATAATGGTTGAACTAGTTTACAATCCCACCAACAGTGTAAAAGTGTTCCTATTTCTCCACATCCTCTCCAGCACCTGTTGTTTCCTGACTTTTTAATGATCGCCATTCTAACTGGTGTGAGATGGTATCTCATTGTGGTTTTGATTTGCATTTCTCTGATGGCCAGGGATGATGAGCATTTTTTCATGTGTCTGTTGGCTGTATGAATGTCTTCTTTTGAGAAATGTCTGTTCATATCCTTTGCCCACTTTTTGATGGGGTTGTTTGTTTTTTTCTTGTAAATTTGTTTGAGTTCTTTGTAGGTTCTGGATATTAGCCCTTTGTCAGATGAGTAGATTGCAAAAATTTTCTCCCATTCTGTAGGTTGCCTGTTCACTCTGATGGTAGTTTCTTTTGCTGTGCAGAAGCTCTTTAATTTAATGAGATCCCAATTGTCAATTTTGGCTTTTGCTGCCGTTGCTTTTGGTGTTTTAGACATGAAGTCTTTGCCCATGCCTATGTCCTGAATGGTACTACCTAGGTTTTCCTCTAGGATTTTTATGGTATTAGGTCTAACATTTAAGTCTCTAATCCATCTTGAATTAATTTTCGTATAAGGAGTAAGGAAAGGATCCAGTTTCAGCTTTCTACTTATGGCTAGCCAATTTTCCCAGCACCATTTATTAAATAGGGAATCCTTTCCCCATTTCTTGTTTCTCTCAGGTTTGTCAAAGATCAGATGGCTATAGATGTGTGGTATTATTTCTGAGGACTCTGTTCTGTTCCATTGGTCTATATCTCTGTTTTGGTACCAGTACCATGCTGTTTTGGTTACTGTAGAAAAAACAGTAAGTTCTTAACCATGTGTTCTTTATCTGAATTTGGCAACTTCCCCTCTAGATTCTTTAAGATCATACATAGCCACTCTAGCCCTTTGATATGGTTTGGCTCTGTGTCCCCACCCAATTCTCATCTCATATTGTAATCCCCACATATCAAGGGAGGGACATGTAATCCCCAAGTGTCAATGAAGGAAAGTGATTGGATCATGGGGGTGGTTTCCCCCATGCTGTTCTTGTGATAGTGAATTCTCAGGATATCCGATGGTTTTATAAGTGTTTGCAAGTTCCTCCTTCATTCTCTCTCTTGCTGCCTTGTGAAGAAGATGCCTGTTTCTCCTTCCACCATGATTGTAAGTTTCCTGAGGCCTCCCCACCCAGGCAGAACTGTGAGTCAATTAGACCCCCTTTTCTTCATAAATTACCCAGTCTCAGGCAGTTCTTTATAGCAGTGTGAAAATGGACTAACCTTTTTTAATTTAACCCCACTGATAAGACGTAATTGTTCAAGGTGGAAAAGAAAAAAAAATCACTCTTTCTTATTTAATGCAAATGAACCAAATTGGAAAAATTACATATTTCCTCCTCAGAAAATCTACATCTCTTATTTTTACCATCCTTGGTTCTTTGTTTTATATCATTTACTTTTGTTTCAGAAAATGACAGTCTAAATTCACTTTCTTAGCTTAAGTTACTAAACCCTTGTTCTTGTATTTGACACTAACTCAAATAGCCTTGAAACAATTATCCTCTCTACTCCCTTCAGAATTGTCTATACTTTAATGAGTTCCCACTTAATCTCTTCTTTGCCAAAGAATACCATGCTGAATAACTAAGATCCTTAAATCCCCGTGTGGTTCTCGTTGCCCTCTGCTGTGCCTTCTCCATTTCTAGAATACCCTTTTACAGTAAGGTGACTGGAGCTGTGCATAATATTCCAAATGTGGCCTCACCAACCCTTACAGATAACTGGGATAATTTTCTGGATTTATATTCAATCCATCTTCTTAAGCATTTCTAAATGGGAGTGTTTATGCTGTCTTTATTGCTTTCAAACTCTGAGAGTTTAAAATGTTAGGTTTTCGTCTCCTTCCCTTTTATTCATCCAAATTTCTAGTTTCCAAACACTGAGAAATTCTGGACCATTTTGGTGGCTAAACACATATTTTTGTTCAAGGATTCTGGAGTGTAAAGTGTATTTAGTCAGGTTCACTTTAAAGAGTAGGTGCAGGCAATCCTGGCTGTTTCTTCAGGAGGCCAATAACTAAAAGGAGATCTATCCTTTGGGAGATTAACAATGGATTTGTTTTACAGGGACATCATCACTTACTCTTCCCCAGAACTTCCTTCAGAGGAGAAGGGGGGTTTTCAGCTGAGAAGGAGAAACAGCAGAAGCTACCCAAAAATGCATTCTTGAAAATAAAGTTTGGTGAACTTGGGTCTTTGGAAAAATCTCTAGGACCCAAAGAATGCGGATGTTTCAAATAGTTTTGCATCTAATCTGAAACATGCACACCTGTGCACATGGGTACACACATAAACACACACACACACACCTTTTATATCCCAGCTATTCGATGTAAAACATAATCCCAGGGCTTCAATGTAGTAGGGGATACAAACTTTAATAAAATGAACACCTAAAGGAGTACATAATTACAAACTGAAATCAGCTCCTAGAGAAGCCTTATTCAATCTGGTGCCTGGGGGTGAGGGTGTCAGGAAAGCTCTTTTCCAATGGAAGGAAGTGTTGCTTGAACTGAAATGAAAGGAAGGAGTAGAAGTTATCTAGCTACCTTGGAGATGGGTGAGGACTGGGCAGAGTGAACCACATGTCCAAAGGGCCTGTGGCTTCTGGGGGGAAATGAAACAACGCTGACATGGTTGGAGTGCAGAGTGAAGGAGATTGATATGAAAGTAGTTGGGAGTAAGCAGGGCCAGACCACGCAGACTCACAGTAAGGATTTTCACTGTTTCCCTGTGAACGATGAGGAATCACTGAAGGATCAAAATTAGGGGAGTGTTCTGAAAGCATATTTGTGTTTTGAAAAGTTCTTTCTAACTGGTGTATGGAGAATGGATCAGAAGGTGTGGCAGAAACCTGGGATTTAAAGCAACATTTACTGGACCCACCTGACTTCAGCACAGCTATTGTGGACAGTTCCATGCACCTTGGCCGGAGTCCCACATTGAGCATGTGCAGCAGGGTGCCTACGCTCTGTCTTCTCCTGAGCTGCAAAAGGGTTCCCAACTGTAAGAAAGCATAGCCCAGCAATGCAGAGGAGCTAATGCCCCTACCAGCAATCTCAATCAATGAGGACGAGGGTGAGTGAGTGATAGATGCTCCAATCTCCCTACCCTCCAGTGTGACAATTCTGAGGATCCCCAGTGGGACTGGGCCCCAGCTTCCCACTGTAGTAAGCAACATATCTGCAAACATTTGTTGGCTTTCTTCCTGCACTTCTCACTTTCTCTTCTACTTTACTTCGGCTTCATGTGATCACCTCCTAAATCAACTGCATCCAAGCCCTTATCTTAGGTCTGCTTTTGGGGAAATCTAGACTAAGAGAGTGCTAACTGGGTGGAACTGCAATTTTAAAGAGCCAGCTGTGAATCTACTCATAAAATGAAGACCCGAACAAAATTTACATCATTTTACATGATGTTCCAGTAATCTATTGCTATGTAATAAATCATCCCCAAACATAGTGGTTTAAAACAACAATGATTTTGTTATTATGTTCTCTCACATATCTAGTGGCTGACTGGGCTCAGCTAGGCAGTTTGTGCTTGGACTCACTCACCTGATTGCAGATACAGAGGAGCCATAGGATAGATCATGACTAAGGCTTCCTGACTTCTGTGTCTGGAATTTGATGCTGGCTGCCAGCTGAGACCTCCACCTAGGCTGTCAGCTAAGATATCTATACTTGGCTTCTCCATGTGGCCTGGGCCTCCTCACAGTATGATGACTGGGTTCCTAGAGCAAGCAACCCACAAGAGAGTACCGAGAAGAAGATGTGCTGTCTTTTCTAACCGTAGCCGCAGAAGTCACACAGCACCATTTATGCTGCATTCTGTTCATTTAAGTGAGTCACTGGGCCAGTCATGGTGGCTCACGCCTGTAATCCCAGCACTTTGGGACGCCGAGGCAGGTGGGTCAAAATCAGCCTGGCCAACATGGTGAAACCCTGTCTCTACTAAAAAAATACAAAAATTAGCTGGGTGTGGTGCCACGCGTCCCAGATACTTGAAAGGCTGAGGCAGGGGAATTGCTTGAGCCTGGGAGGCAGAGGTTGCAGTAAGCCAAGATTGTGCCACTGCACTCCAGCCAGGGTGAGAGAGCAAGACTCCAACTCAATAAATCAATAAATAAAATGAGTTCTTGATATAGTTTGGATGTGCGTGTCCCCTCCAAATCTCGTGTTGAAATACAGTCCCCAGCATAGGAGGTGGGGCCTGGTGGGAGGTCTTTGGGTCACGGGAATGGGTCCCTCATGAATGGCTTGGTTCCTTCCCCATGGCAATGAGTTATCAAAAGATCTGGTTTTTAATCAGAGTCTGAGACCTTCCCCTTCACCTCGCTCCCTGTCTTGCCATATGACCTGCCTGCTCCCCCTTCACCTTATACCATGAGGAAGAGCTTCTTGAGAAGCTGAGCAGATACTGGTGCCATGCTTGTACAGCCTGCAGAACTGTAAGCCAAATAAACTCTTTTCTTTATAAATTACCCAGCCTTGGGTACTTCTTTACAGCAACACAAAATAGACTAACACAGTCACTAAGGCCAACCCATATTTAAGAGGAGGAAAATGAGACTCTATGTGTGGACAGGAGAAGTGTTGAAGAATTTGACGTGGTAACATGCTTTTGAAGGACTCTGGAAATGAATTCCTAGCCTGATTTCATTTCCATTGTCGAGACACTAGAAAGAGAGAACATAACTTCTTGCAGAAAGTTTCTGTGAGGGTCTTACCTTTACCCACCACGTCAAGCTACGTGACCAAATCTGTCTCCCCAAATCCCTCCTGCTTACTCTGGGGGAGATTCCTACCTTGGCACTAAAGCAGGAAGGAGGAAGAAAAGAACTGGGACTGTTAGAACATCCAAGAGTCAGGGGTACCAGGGAAAGCAGCCAATTCCTCCCCCCTATAGATGCTGCCTTAATCTAGAAAGAACAAGAAAAAATATATTAATGGCATATTCAAGCTCTTTAAATCGAACTTAGAAATAGGTTAATGATTTATTTTCCAATAGGAAATTCTCTTTATATTGACTATTTTGCCCTCACAAATGTCAAGCCATTTATTCTATTGCTAAGGTGCCCATATTGTCAATGGAAGTATTTCCTTTTAAATGTTAAGAGATATCAACCCTGAAATCAATTCATTTTTCTCCGTGTGCTAAAAATTAGAATATCACAGCAGGGCACAGTCTAATTGATGTTAACAGGGATCAGTGAAAAAAAGGAGACCCAAAGTCTTCTATTTGATTTTCCTTTTAAGACCCACAATTGGATAATAGTAGCTATTTTTGAACTCATCTGTGCTCATTGATCTAACTTGTCAGAAATCAATCAATAATCAATGAATTTGTTCTCTGAACTAAGCAGTGAATTTGGGAACATTCAATTGAAATCATAGCACCAGCATAGTGACCCCACTCCAGCCACTTATCCTTAGTTAAACCATATCTCAGATTTTTCATCTATCAATAATGGCACTACTGATTTTGCCATCACAAAAATAAGTTGATTAACAAAGTGTAACCCCTAATGTCTAATTGTTTTCTCCAGAGACTCTGTGCCTATAATTCCAGAAGCAGCTAAGAGAGAGAAAGGTAGTGTAGTTACAACACGTAGATTTACTGAGTGTGAACACTTGATGTCTCAGGTATAATATAGGCAGTTGTGTCATTTACATTTTTAAAACTCTATTTGTTATTTAAAATAATATGACTTTGTTAATATTCTGGCTACCTATTACTGTGTGACAAACCACTCCAAAATTTAGTGGCTCTAAACAGTACTTTATTAGTAGTATTACATACATCATTATTTTGTGGATCAAGAATGCAAACCGAACCAGTATGGGCAGCTCATCTCTGCCTTATGATGCCTGGGACCACGGCTGGAATAACTTGGAGCTGAAAAGCTGCATCTCTCTGTCTCTGTCTCTCTTTTCTTCCCTCGCTCCTTCAAGATAAAAGCCCAAATCTATTTCTCCCCATAGCATCTCCACACGACTGGTTTGGGTTTGCTCACAGCATGGAAGCCTCCAGGTAGACATATTTCTTACATGGCAACGGAAGAGTCCAAGAACTTGTTCCCATAAACAGAAACAAGGTGTAAGACTTTTAAGACATTGGCCCCAAGTGGCACAGTGTTACTTCTACTGCATTCTATTGGTCAAAAAAGAGTCTACTTAGATTCAAGGGGAAGGAATATAGATCCCGTGACTCAATAGGAGAAAGTTTGAAGACTCTGAGGCATCTTTAACCCACCACAGTTAATTATATCCTGGCATGCCTTACGATGTTGCAGACACTCGAGTTTCTGATGGTGGAAGAGAAGCCCTGCTATGGTTTGAATGTTTGTTCCCCCAACCCCACAAACCAAATTTCATGTTGAAATTTGATCCTGATGTTGGAGGTGAGACCTAACGGGAGGTGTTTGGGTCATGGGAGTGGATCCCTCATGAATGGCTTGGTGCCGTCCTGGTGATAGAGAGCGAGTTCTTCCTCATTTAGTTCCCACAAAAGCTGGTTGTTTAAAAGAGCCCAGCACCACCCTTGATTCCTCTCCAGCCATGTGGTCTCTGCACATGCCAGCTCTGCTTCACCTTCTGCCGTCACCAGATGCCCAGCCTTCCAGTCCGCAGAATCGTGAACCAAACTAACCTTTTTTTCTTTATGAATTACCCAGTTTCAGTTTTTCCTTTATAACAACATAAAATGGACTAAGACAAGCACTTATTGGACCAACTCTCCCAAAGATAACAATATAAATACTGGACAAAACATAAATAAATACTTGAAAGTACTGAAAATCAGCCAAAAGCAGACACTAGAGGAGCGTTGATACTTGGACAGGGGAATGGCATTGGTTAAAATTTTCACTTTTATGGCTTTCTACCTTACAGTAGGCCCTAATCTATGCCAAGCAGTGTAACTAATACTAAGATAGAAAGTCTTATGTCTTACTGGCTTGAAAAATAAGAAAAAATAGTTCAGAGCAGCCACAGTAGCCTAAAAGTGCAGGTGCAATGCCCCAAAAGACAGCAAGCAAAAGAAAGAAACAGTCTCAAATTCTGAACTCTGCCCAAATCTCTAGCTGAACACTGAACTATTCAAATATAGGACAGACTCCAAGCAGCCCAGGTAAGACAAAAGTGTTAAGTGAGATTTCACCTTCTTTTTAGTGAAATTAGCTGACTGTTTTATTTTTTTTAAAACAACAATGTTCAGAAGGATGAAACAGAATCCAGAGTATTAGCAATGTATCATTCAATGTTCTGGATACAATCCAGATATGTAAACACGTTAGAAAATGTGACCCAGACTCAAGAGAAAGTGAAGTCAATTGCAATCGTGACCCACATATTGAAATTAGCATAGAAGGAGTTTAAAACAGCTGTTTTAACCATGCTTAAGGGTATAAAAGAAAATATGCTTTTAATGAATGAACAAATAGGAAATCTCAGCAGAGAAATGAAAACTATAAAAAACAATCAAATGGAAACTTAATGAAAAAGAAAATATCTAAAACAAAAATCTGGGCTTAATATAAAAAGAATAGAAGTGACAAAGGAAAGTGTCTGTAAGCTTGAAGACTCGCCAGGAGAAATTATTCATTCTGAAGAACAGAGAGAAAAAAACTGAAAAGTTTGAACAGAACTTCAGAGATCTGTAAAATGATATTAGAAAGTGTAACACATGTGAAATTTGAGTCTTAAGAATTAAAGAGAGTGGAAGTACGAGGGGAGTCTTTGAAGAAATAACGACCAAATTTTCCAAAATCTGGTTGAAGAAACAAATCTACAGATTCAAGAAGCTAAGCAAACCACAAGAAGCGTACATACAAAGAAAATCACATCTATATACATCATAGTCAAACTGCTGAGAACAAAGAAAAGGGGAAAATCTTGAAAGCAACTAGAGAAAAATAACAGATTACCTACAAAAATAAAAAACAAACAAACCAAAAACCCAGTAAGAATTAAAGCTGCCTTCTTGTCAGAAACAACAGAGACCAGTCAGGTGCAGTGTCTCATGCCTGTAATCCTAGCACTTTTGGAGGCCAAGGCAGGTGGATTACTTGAGTCCAGGAGTTCAAGACCAGCCTGGCCAACATGGTGAAACCCTGTCTCTACCAAAAATACAAAAATTAGCTTGGTATGGTGGCAGGCACCTGTAGTCCCAGCTACTCAGGAGCTTGAGGCAGGAAAATTGCTCGAACCCAGAAGATGGAGGCTGCAGTGAGCTGAGATGCCACCACTGCACTCCAGCCTGGGCAACAGGGTAAGATTCCATCTCAAAAAAAGAAAAAAGAAAAGAAACAACAGAGACCAAGAGAAATCTTCAAAGTGGTGAAGGCACAGTGGCTCACCCCTGTAGTATCAGCAATTTGGGAAGCTAAGGCAGGCAGATTGCTTGAGCATAGGAGTTCAAGACCAACCTGGGAAACATGGCAAAACCTTGTCTTTACAAAAAAAGTCCAAAAATTAGCTGGATGTGGTGGCAGAGGTTGCAGTGTGATGAGACTGCACCACTACACTCCAGCCTGGGCAATGAAGTAAGACTCTGTCTCAAAAATAAATAAATAAATAAATAAAAGTAGTGAAAGAAAAACACCACTTTAACTGCAGAATTTTATATCCAGCAAAAATACCCTTCAAGAATGAAGACAAAATAAAGGCGTTTTCAGAAAAACACAATGGAACACTAAGAAATGCAATACCTTATGAAATATAATATCTTGTTAATTGCAACTGAACTGATTAACAGTGTTTAAGATATAAACTTACTTTGCTCTTTTAATATTCCCAAATTTTCTGCTACTTCATTTCACTTCAGCTGCTTTAATCTGTGCACAATTTTGCCACTTGCCTAACCCCACTTCTGCCTCTCTTCTCCTCCTATGTACCAAGGAACACTGACAGTCGACTGATGGAACAGTAATTTTAAAACTGTTATTTTGAGCAAGTACTCTTCTAGAATCCTTTCACGGCTATTACATTTAATCCTTATTCTTATCAATAATTAGGGATGGTATTATCAGGAAAAGCTTAACAGAAAATAAACCGAGAGAAACTAATTACCAGTCGTCTGTCCAAAGTCATACAGCTAGTAAGTGCTAGAATCAGGTCCAAGTAGTAGTTCTTTACCTATTTGAATAATATTATATGGACGCTTACATATAGCTTGAAAATGGACTAAGATCTTATGGACCTCTTCTAAGATCTTACACTACACTTAGTGTGATATATTAGTATGTGCTTCATGAATGCCATTGACCTATGAGTGGAGACAGAGAACCTACAGTGTAAAGACTTAACTACACTGTTGGAGTAGCTAAGTCGTTTTTCATTGTAAAGGCAAACTTTCAGTTTAGCACTCTGGTAGCATCTGTTAACTGCCGTTCACTGCCTGCCCTCTCCCACAACCCACACCCTCCTTCCTTTAGCAATAAGGAGCACCCTCAACAGCCCCCAAACACAACATTGACTGCTGTTTTAGCTGCGCTCATAGCTGCTCAACTAGAGACTATGCTTCCCAGCCTCCCTTGAAGCTAGGTATGGCAACATGACCAAGTTTGGGCAAATCCAAACTATGAGTAGACATGGGTATGATCAGAGTTCAACTTCTGGTCAAATTCATAAAGAAAAATACACTTGCCTTAGACTCCCTATCCTCCTTTTCCTGAGGGCTGGAAAAATGGAAACATGAGCCCCTCTGCTTTGGACCTGGAGATGGGAGCCACATGTTAAAAGGCAGCAGAGCCCACCTGTCTACCAGGGAAAGAAAGAAAGAAAGAAAGAGGAAGAAGGAAAGAAAGAAAGAAAGAAAGAAAAAGAAAGAAAGAAAGGAAGAAAGAAAGAAAGAGAGAAAGAGAGAAAGAGAAAGAGAGAGAAAGAAAGAAAAAGAAAAAGAAAGAGACAGAAAGAAAAAAGAAAGAGAAAGGAAGAAAGAAAAAGAAAGAGAAAGAGAGGAAAGAAGGAAAGAAGGAAGGAAGGAAGGAACGAAGGAAGGAAGGAAGGAAGGGAAGGAGAGAAGGAAGGCTAAAGACATGTATTGGACACCTGGATGTATGACCATCTATCTCTCTGTGACTTTGGGATTCCACTTAATTTCTCTATGCTTCTGTTTTCCCATCTCTAAGATGGAGTGATCCTTTACTTCTTCATAGGGCTTGCCTGAGAATTGAGTAAGACGTTGTATATAAACATTAGCACTGCACTTGGTTGGCAGAGAGCAAGAGCCCAATACACATTGTATTTATTGTGTCACTGGGCTAGATGCTATGGAAGATTTGAATACAGACAAAGCCTTTCCCTTTGAGTACTAAGTGCCCTCACATTGTGAAGAGAGTATCTGCTTCATAAATGCCATCGACCTCTGAGTGGAGACAGAGAACCTATTGTTTCTAGGACAGAAGATAATGATGGCATAGGCTGTGTTTTAATCTTCATTTGACAACCCTTCTTTCTCAGCATTCTCAACTCATCTATCTTAAAAGAATGAAGGTAAACAACAAGAACACATGGACACAAAGAGGGCCCACTTGAGGGTAGAGGTAGGGAGGAGGAGGAGGATAAAAAAAAATTACTATTGTGTACTATACTTATTACCTGGGTGACTAAATAATTTGTACACTAAATCCCACAACATGCAGTTTACCTACATGACAATCCTGCACATATACCCCTAAACCTAAAATAAAAGTTAAAAAGAGAAAGAATAAAGGATTTCTTTTTTAAAAAAACAAAAGACACAAACTTTCTTTTGTTGTTGGGAGGGTATGTATGTGTGTATGTGTGAATATATATGTGCATGTATGTATATGCATGTGTGTGTATATATATCATGTTAATTCTTAGAAAATTATGAATACCTCACTTTGAGACTGGCTCATTACTGGGTTATTAGGATGATAAATTCCTTTCAGTAAAAGAAATTACTATTTTTCTGCTATATTACTAGAAACTTCCCTCCCCATCCTCCACACGCCCCCAAGTCTGAGCGTTTCTCAATTCTCTTTTGAAAGGGTATGTAATACATTTAGTAAGCGATAGCGTGGTATGACTGTTCAACATTCAATTCATGTCTTCAGCACCAACAGAGGAAAGGTTAGAAATATAAGCGCGGCCCCTTGTTTATTGCAATTTCACAGCTGTGGCAAATGCCACAGAACTCGGGGCTGGCAGCGTGAATTAGTAAAACCTGGCAGGAACGTTTCCTTTTTCCCTCGCTGCCTCATCTCTTTTCAGGGTGGCTGCTAGTTAATGCTTATAATATGTTAATTTGTGAAAATAGAGAATAAAGGGGAGGACAAGGAGAGGAGGGCTTGGGGAGAGCCAGGGAGGGAGGGTAGGGCCAGGCTGGCAAAGGAGGAGGAGATGCCAGAGAGAAGGGGGAGAAGATGGGAGAGAAGGGCAGGGGCAGAGGGAAGGGCAACGCAGTTTGGGGAGAAGGAGACTGTTCAGACAAAAGGGGGGAAGTCAGACACATGAAGAAGAGGAATCATTTCCGTTTTCTCTCTCTGGCGGTGAGATAAGGATGATGGGAGAAGAAATATAGTGATAATCTCCAAACTAATGAAGGAGTCAAATCTCAGTCTAGACTCTTTTTAGCACCTTGAACATTGGAGAGTGCTATTTGCATTAATATTAAGGCACGCATCTCCCCTCATGCCCTCATTCCTGCTTCCGGTGATAAGTTACCGCCAACATCTCTGCATCTATGAGTAACTCCGGAAAGGCCAGACTCCAACTCTCAAACCTTAAATTCCAACCCATCCCCTACAGGGTGTAGCCACACTGAAACGGTAAGGACCTAAAGATGGGTTTAAATAAGGGAGGTACTGGGGGTCTAGGTGGCGTGCTGGCCCTCCAAAGGAGGTACTGCAGGTGGGGCCCTCGTGCTGTTCCTGACATATTGAACAGTAGGGCTTCCTGCCTGTTGGCTTCCTCCCTTACCTGGAGTCTCTGCCTCTATACACAACAGCCTGCCACCCAGGGCGCTGCTCCACTCCCATACAAAAAGCAGGGGTTGGTTGACTAGGAGAAGGGTAAAAAGGAATGCAAAATTTGGGAAGGAAAACGGACTAGATAAACAATGGATGACAACAGGTTGTAAAATCTGAACTCTAATTTCTAGCTATGTCTCCAACCAGTTCTGTCTCAGCAAGTATAAAGTAACTGCTTTTGGAATAAGCAATTTATTTTTCAACAAATCTTTTGGGTCCAACAAGACCTAGAACAGGAGAGTATTAACATTGAAGTAAGTACATTGAGCTCTTTTATCCAATTTAACAGAATTATAATTTTTGTGAAAGGCTCTGGATGAATAGCTTTGGATAATGTCTGGGTGCACCACAGGGCCCTAGTGTCCACACTTGAGCTGTGTGGCTTCTCTTCTCCACCCTTCCAATACCTATTCTTTAAACTACTGCCAGCCAAATGCCTATTTTCCAGTCCCCTCTTCTACTTTCGTATTGTGATCCAAACTCCCTTCATCTTAGTAAAACACTAAGAAAGCCAGGAGAAAACCTTGTCTTCAGCCCCAGTCCCAGCTTTGCTACCACAAAAAAAGGCAAACTCGGTGCCAGCTTTCATCGGCCACCTTCCTCCTACAGAAGGGCTGTCAGAGGGCAAAGTGCCTTTCCCCATTTCCAAACCAGCCAGACTCATTCCCAGGAACCAACCAAGGAAAAATGTTCAACTCTCCATCAGTGGCTTGAACCTTTCAGTTCCATTTTCGACAGACCTGAGTTGACTTGTCAAAGACTGAGTTATAGTTTATAGTTGAATTTCAAAGGAAAAAAGAAAAATAATAAAACAAGTTGTCAGATATTCTCTCCATGTGCACTGAGTTTTAAAAGCTTTCTCTGCCGATTTCTTACACCTGCCCCAAGTAGAAATAATAGATATCTCCTTTAGGAAAACCAGTCATCTGGTTGAAACTGAGCAGATTTGTGTGGAAAGAGCCCATCTGACGTGAAGGATAAAGTCAGTATGGTATATTAGTATGAGCACAAGCTTTGGAGCCAGACTCCTTGAGTTCAAATCTCAGGTCCACCATTTACTACTTCCGGGACCCTGGGAAAGTTATTTAATCTATGTCTCAGTTTCTTCAACCTCAAAATGCAAGTGTTAGCAAAGGTATGAATTTCATAGAGTTGGGAGGATAAAGTAAGTGATAATTAGTTGGCACACAGTACACTCCACTTGAATTAACCATTACTACTACTACTATGATTATTATTATTATACATTCTTTGAAACAAGAGTCTCTAGTATGAAACTAGTCTTCCCAGTTGCTAAGAGAACTGTGTCCAGGAAGAAGAGCCCTGGGTAAACCACTTCTTTTTCCAATTGTATTTCAACTGTGATTATTCACTACAGTAAAGAGGACAGATTAGAAAAAAAGGTGAGCAAATAATTAAATCAGTACTTTCCAGCCCTGTTGGTTAAACTTTTCCTACCCAAAAACTAGAAGTTGACTGGAATTTAGGAATTCCTAAGAGGGGCTTATGCTGGGCAAAAGGAGTGCACAAAATACAGTTTTATTGGTTATGTAATTGTGAGTTTAGAGTTGTATATGACACCAGCTGTCCCCAAATGAAACATTTGGAGCAATAGTTGCATTTATTAGCACAGAATTGATTTATAAAACTCAAGGAGGGCACAGAATTCCTATGAACTGTAAATTAGTAAATTGCTTTTTAATCTACCATAAAAGATCACTAAAAAGTCCTTTTAAAATCAAAGGTCTGCTAATTCAGTCATGAACACATTTACCCAATGGTGCTCAAGGTAAGGGGAAATCTTAAAGGCTGCACAATTACCATTAGAAACATATAATTTCAAAAATGATTTAGTTTAATTACAATATCACATACAGGTATATGTTATTCTGAGGACACATTGGCCTTGACACTAATATTTGTTTTAAAAAATGAAATGGCACTTTTTGTATCATGTGTCTCTGATTGTATCTACTTCTTTGTGAGCCAATGAAGACAATGGGAAACACAAAGATACTGTGGACAGCCTTAAGGCAGAGTGCATGATGCCACCCAGGCTTCAATGTACAGAGAGGACAAGTGAAAGAGAGGTCAAGTTGGCCTGGTGTAGGAATTGTAGGATACACCCTACATCAGAGATAGAAGGCGTATAGCCCAGCAATCTCCCTCCCATGTGATAGATGAGGAAACTGAGACTCAGAAAGGTGAAGTGATTTGCTCATCTTTAGTTGGGGCAAACATAAAGACTAGAACTCAGTTAATTTAATTCAATGCTCTTTCTTCTTTACTAACTGTTCTTAAACTTTAAAATGCTTAAGAATTACCTAGAGACCTCATTCAATGTGGTGATTCCTAACCCCTTCTATTCTAATCTGATAGGACTGCGGTGTAGTTACATTTTTAACGAATTCAGGAAATGTGAATCAAGTAAATCCAGAGAGCACACTTCAAGAAATCCTGCTTTATTCAAGTGTCTTATGGCTTATGATTTTCAGTTAATTAAGCTATTTGAGTAATTGATCCAGATGTGAAAACCCTTTGAAAAGTTGTATAAATGTACCTCCACTGTGTCCTAACTGGTACACCTTACTCCTCAGCGTACTTCTCTACTCACAGTATGATCCATGGAGAAGGAGCATCATTATCACCTGGGAGCTTGTTAGAAATACAGGATCTCGGCTAGGCATGGCGGCTCAAGCCTGTAATCCTAGCACTTTGGGAGGCCGAGGCGGGCTGATCACGAGGTCAGGAGTTCAAGACCATCCTGGCTAACATGGTGAAACCCTGTCTACAAAAAATAAACTGGGCGTGGTGGCGCGCGCCTGTAGTCCCAGCTCCTCGGGAGGCTGAGGCAGGAGAATTTCTTGAACTTGGGAGGTGGAGGTTGCAGTGAGCCGAGATTGCACCACTGCACTCCAGCCTGGGTGACAGAGCGAAACTCCGTCTAAATACGGGATCTCAAGCCTCTCCCCAGACCTACTAAATCAAAGCTTATATTTTAACAAGACCTTTAGGTGATCTGAATGCACAGCAAAATTTGAGAAGCTCTGATAAAAGGTCCACCCCTCGCCCCAACTTGTTCTTATCTATTGCTTTATTATAAACTATCACAAAAGCTTGTGCTATATAAAAACAATGACATTGTTCTATCTCCTGATTTGATGGGTCAAGAATTAGGTCAGTACTCACCTAAGTGACTTCTTCTGTCCCACAATGTCAGCTGGGGTGACTCAAACATCTGGAGATGGATGGGCCAGCTCAGCTAGATTCATGTGTCTGTGTCTTTGGTTCTTCTCAACATGGCATGTGCTGGAACTGAAATGTCCAATATGGTGCTTCCATTCACATGGCTGGTGTCTGATCTGGGATGAGTGGAACAGCTGGGGACTGGTCAGCATCACTCTATTTCCATGCAAAGTGGTACATGGTGGCTGACTTTTCCCTCATTGAGGGGTTCAAGAGACAGGAAGTGGAGGCCGCCAATCTCTTAAAACCTGGGCTCAGAAACTGGCACATCACTTCCTCCACAGATCCTTGTTCATGGAATCACAGAGCCTGCCCAAATTCATGGGGAGGGAACATGGATCCCAATTTTCAATGGAGGATGAATTTGTGACCATCCCTAATTACACACAGAGCTTATTAACTGTGCATGGCAAATGGGTAGGTTTGTGAAGCACTTCAAGCCAGTCCATGGTCAGAAAACCAAACTGGGAGGGCTTCATCATAAATAATATTTGAGGTGAGACACACCACCACCACCACCATAAACACACACACACACCCCACCACCACAATTACACACACACACCACCACCACTACCATAAACACACACACACACATACCCCACCACCACAATTACACACACACACCACCACTACCACCATAAACACACACACACACCCCACCACCACAATTACACACACACACCACCACTACCACCATAAATACACACACACACACCCCACCACCACAATTACACACACACCACCACTACCACCACCACACACACATACACACACACACCCCACCACCACAATTACACACACACACCACCACTACCACCATACACACACACACACACCCCACCACCACAATTACACATACACCCCATCACTACCACCACCACACACATACACACACACACACCCCACCACCACAGTTACACACACACTCCATCACTACCACCACCACACACATACACACACACACCCCACCACAGTTACACACACACATCACCACTACCACCACCACACACACATACACATGCACACACACCACCACCACAATTACACACACACACCACCACTACCACCATAAATACACACACACACACACCCCACCACCACAATTACACACACACACCACCACTACCACCACCACACACACATACACACGCACACACCCCACCACCACAATTACACACACACCCCATCACTACCACCACCACACACATACACACACATACAACACCACCACCACCATAAATACACACACACAGCCCACCACAATTACGCACACACCACCACCACCATAAATACACACACACCCCCCACAATTACACACCCACCACCATAAATACACACACACACCCCACCACAATTACACACACACCACCACTATCACCACCACACACACATACACACGCACACACCCCACCACCACAATTACACACACACACCACCACTACCACCATAAACACACACACACACCCCACCACCACAATTACACACACACACCACCACTACCACCATAAATACACACACACCCCACCACCACAATTACACACACATACCACCACTACCACCATAAACACACACACACACCACTACCACCATAAACACACACACACCCCCCACCACCACAATTACACACACATACCACCACTACCACCATAAACACACGCACACACCCCACCACCACAATTACACACACACACCCCATCACTACCACCACCACACACATACACACACATACAATACCACCACCACCATAAATACACACACACACCACCACCACAGTTACACACACACACCCCACCACTACCACCACCACACACACACATACACACAAACACACCATACATACACACACCACCACTACCACCACCACACACACACACACACAAACACACCATAAATACATACACTACCACTACCACCACCACACACACATACACACACACACAAACACACCATACATACACACGCCACCACTACAACAACCACACACACACATACACGAACACACCACACATACACACACCACCACCACCACTCATACACCACACACACACAAACACACCATAATACACACACCATCACTACCACCACCACACACACATACACACACAAACACACCATACATACACACACCACCACTACCACCACCACACACATATGCACACACGCACAAACACACCATACATACGCACACCACCACCACCACCACCACACACATACATACACATACACACACAAACACACCATACATATACACACCACCACTACCACCACCACACACACACATACGTGAACACACCACACATACATGCACCACCAACACCACTCATACACCACACACGTTTTTCTCCCAGAATGGGACTGAATTAACTACAAATAGCTCAATCTGTAAGATGCTTGAAGTTAGGAGCCCGCTGTTACCTGTCTTTATGCCTCCTCCTACTCTGCTCTACCTCACTTGTATTTAAAACAGTTGTTTATACACAGTAGGTACTCAATAAATATTTGTTAATTTTGATTCGTTAACTAAATGTTGGCTAATTTAATTTTAATTTTTCAATGTATGGACTCCAGAAAATGTGATCAGGTATCTTCATGGTAGGATTAATACATTTGAACTGAAAAAGAAAATAATAATAGTATCTGAGGTGAGAAAAAGGGAGATTAACTGGAAAAGGCTTTACAGGAGATAGGACTCAAATTGAACCTGGAAGCCCGAATAGGGGCTGGATAAGCAGAAAGAAATGGAAAGGCATTCAAGAGCAATTTCTAGGCCTAACCCCAGCCCGGTTTTGTGTCCTATTTCCCTATCCCTCTCCACCCTGGACATTAGGTTTCCACCACACTATGAGGATACCGACATTTTAATCTTCCCATGGTAATCTCGAGTGTACATTTGCAAAGCAGAAACTGCCTTTCCGATGGAAGTTTCTGGAAAATTTCCCACAGGCTCACCACCATATGAGGCATTCAAGGAAAATCAACAACTTGCATCTATACCAGAGAGAGTGGTTGTCTTGCTTCTGTCATGTCCTATCTTTTGTTTTGTTTTGTTTTTGAGATGGAGTCTCATCTGTTGCCCAGGCTGGAGTGCAGTGGGGACATCTCGGCTCACTGCAAAGTCCACCTCTCAGGTTCCAGCCATTCCTCTGTCTCAGCCTCCTGAGTAGCTGGGATTACAGGCACCCACCACCACGCCTGGCTAATTTGTGTATTTTTAGTAGAGATGGGGTTTTACCATGTTGGCCAGGCTGGTCTCGAACTTCTGATCTCAAGTGATCCACCCACCTCGGCCTCCCAAAGTGCAGAAATTACAGGCGTAAGCCACCACGCTGGGCCTCATATCCTATCTTAAAAGAATGGACAGTTCTAGGCCTCGAGTTTCCTCGGCTCTTACTGGGAATATTACAGCCATTCTACAGGAAACCCCAATGTCCAGAATGACCCTTGGATCCAGAGAAGCAGCCAGAAATATACCCTGTACAAACATGTAATTTTTAAAAGCAGAAAACCAATTGAATATAAAGTAAGGTCTAAAATACATAGAAAATAAATGTAGACATAAAATACTGGAAAAATAAGGCATAACATTAATTATTTCTTAATTGTAAAAATATGTGGGGTTTTTTCCTCTTATCTTTTCCATATTTCAGTATGTTTCCACAATGAGTGGGTGTTGTTTTCAAAATCATAAGAACATTTTGATATAAAGATCCATTTTTATTTCAAAGAATATTCTAAGAATTCACATGGCGATGAATTCTTCAAAAACACAGTTTTCACAAGCCCTGTCACAGATCCTTCTGGAGACCCGCATACTTCTAGTGTTTGCCCTGACGAATGCCAGTTCTGTTCTTCAAGATTTACTTGTCAGAAAATCAAGACACACAGAATGAGTTATTTCAGCAGGAAGTGTTCCAGGATTCTGGAAACAGATGATGCTTTCTTTCAGCCTGTTGTCATTCTTCTCCTTCATGAAGATATTGTCGTCATCACTCTGGGTTTAACTCAGCTTGACAGTAGCCACATTTCTGTGTTGTTCTTCATCCCTTCTTTTGGTAAAAGTCTGCAAATTGAGGCTCAGCTAACAGCTATTTCATACTAATCAGACACTGGGACTAAATTAGAACCAAGAAAAGGCCTGTGGTGAGATAGGGTGAGGCCACAGCAGACACTTTGTGCTCTGGATCACCCCGCATGAATGCTGACGAGGCCGTTCGCTCTCCCTTTTATAGGCAAGAGGGTTGTGGCTCTCACTACCTATCGTAAACGACTGCAGCATAACCCTTCACTTGCTTTTCTTATTCACTTCCAGTTTGTGCTGCTGCTAAAATATTCTGCTTCTCAGCTGCCACTATCAGTGTCTAAATCATCCCCAGTCCAAGGCGCCAGCTCTTCTGGTGCAGAAACCACAGACTCAGCAGCCAGGATGTCATCAGCATACTCGAGATTACATCATCTCCTTCTGCCAACCTTAATACCACTATGGTAACCATCAACAGCAATACCCATGATTATTTCAGTAGAAATATTGAACAGATGTGACAGCCTTGTCAAACTCCTTTGCTGGTGTCCAACCACTCTGTTATACCTTTTGCAATTCTAAAATCTCTCTTCTGGCCATAAGAGAGACAGCACGTGCTGACCTCCCGCTTGGGAAACTGCTCCCGTAGCGTCGGTTGGCATATCAAAGACTAACTACCAACACCACCTTACATACACAGTGCTTTGCCACCTGCTAATCATTTTTGCAGACAGTCTCCTTTTTGACTCTCAAGCCAGCTGAGACAGCCGTGGTATAAGTTGAAAGGGCACTGGACTTTCTGTCAGGAGTTTTGACTTTCTTGGTCGCTTACTACCTTTGAAATCTTAAGCAAATCACTCTGAGCTTGTTTTTTGTCAGTAAAATACTTCTTCTCAACCCAATTTGAAAAACAAATGAGGTGGTAAATTTAAAAATAATAAATTATGTAGATAGTTATTCAAACTAATACTTGTACTTGAATGTTTCTATCAGCACTATTCACAATAGCCAAAAGGTGAAAACAACCAAAATGTCTAGCAACAGATGAATGGATAAGCAAAATGTGGTATACCCAGACAATAGGATATTTGTCAACCATAAAGAGGAATGGGTCAGGCACAGTGGCTTATGCCTGCAATTTCAGCATTTTGGGAGGCTGAGACTGGCAGATGATTTGTGGTTAGGAGTTCAAGACTAGTCTGGCCAACATGGCGAAACCCTGTCTCTACTAAAAAATATAAAAATTAGCCGGGTGTGGTTGTGTGCACCTGCAGTCCCAGCTATTTGGAGGCTGAGGCAGGAGAGTCATTTGCACCTGAAAGGTGGAGGTTGCAGTGAGCCAAGATTATGCCACTGCACGCCAGCCTGGGCAACAAAGTGAGACTCTGTCTCAAAAAAAAAATAAAATAAAATAAAAGAGGAACAAAGTATTGAAACATGCTATAGTGTGGATGAACCCAGAAAACATAATGCTAAGTGAAAGAAGCAAGACACACAAGATCACATATTATATGATCTCATTTATATAAAATACTCAAAGTAGGTCAATCCAAAGAGGCAGAAAGCAGATTGGAGTTTGCCAGGGGCTAGGAAGAAGCAGGAAGAGGGAGTGACTGCTTAGTACAGGGTTTTCTGTTGGGGTGATAAAAACGTTTTGGAACTAGATAGAGGTGTCCCTTGCCCAACATTGTAAATGTACTAAATGCCACTGAATTGTACACTTTAAAGTGGTATATTTTGTTATATGAATTTTACCTTAATGAAAAATAATAATAAATTATAAAGCATGTGAAAATCCTAATTAGCATTTCTCAGGGACAAAACAGCCTCAGGAAGATTAAGCGACTTATGAAATAACAAAAACTTTCAAGATGAAACAAAGAAGCTCATTCTGAGGGGAGAATGCTGGTCTTTTGACAGGCCGGGAAGGGCTTCTATCCTGTTCTGGGTAGGAATAGAAGTCTAAGCTCTTAAGATGTCACCATTCTCAGCTCTGAGCTTTCGTTCTGACTCCCATATCTCTTGCAAAACCCAATCCCCATAGCACTGTTTCCAGCCTCTTCTACTTATCATTTCACAGCAAAAGGAAGACAAAATGATCATTTGGAATAAGGAGGTAAAGGGTCTTTGGAAGACCAGAGAACTTCTCTCTTTATCTTGTCTAAAGAAAAAGAAGATTCCTGAATACTGAATGATAAATTGAGAAGATAGAAAGCTTTGTTAGAATAAAAGGGAATGAAATTAAAAAAAGAAAGAAAAGAAAGCTTTGTTAGAGATGCCTATCCCTCCCTAGTCCAACCGAAGCAGAATCTGCATTTTACCGAGATTCTCAGGTGATCCGTGTGCTTAGGAAAAGTTTGAGACACAGTGCTCTGGGCCACTAGACATGTAACAGAGTCTCTCCATAATGAAATATGAGGGTGTCGGATATGTAAACAATAAGTCATGTTGGGCCTCTTAGGCCATTTGTTCTGAGTAGAATGTTAATTTCCATCATCTTTACCAACATCTCTGAAAAGCTTATGAATGGTGGAGAAAGCACATGGGCTGTTCATCCAGTTACAACAAATTGCACAGGTATTCTTAGCTTCCATTATTCTGTACCCTGAAAACCATGATGCTACCTCTCCAGTTTCTAGTAATCCCTCTAGTTCACAGCTAAATGTCTAGCAAGGCATTACTAAATTACTAAACATCACAGTTACTGGGAACTTTAGGAGTCATCTGGCCAGCGTTCCCAAACGCTGTTCCACGGATCAGTTCTGAGTTAGCTACATCAAAATCACCTGGGGTGCATTTCAAAGGCAGATCCCTAGAATGTAGCATCTTCTCATTAAGTCTGGAAAGAACCCATGAAAGATGTTTTTAAAAAGCTCTCCAGGTGATTCTAATGCACAAATCTGGACACAATCTGTCTAGCTCTGCTCAGGCATCCACAGCCACAGCCTAAATACCTTCAGAAACAGAACTTTCATTGCAGAGAGCTAATTGTCAGAAAGTTCTTTCCAACACATTGAGTCAATACCTGCCTCTCTATAGTTTCTACCTTTTGTTCTGTCCTTTTGGGCCATACAAAATCATGTGAGTGTGTTTTTGATGTAGAATCTCTGTTTCATATGATACGACAGCTTTTCAAATGTCTGGTTCCACACACTGTGTCCATATGTCTTCTCTCTAATAATACTTTTTGCCTTGAAGTCTATTTTGTTTGGCAATAATGAAGCTACCAACTTTTTTTCCCAGTCTTTTACTTTTAGTCTTACTGTTTCATAATAATTTTGCTTTGTCTCTTATAAGCAAAATACAGCTAGATTTTTAAAATTCAGTCTAATAATTTATTTGAACTGGCAAATTTAGGCAAATTACATACACATATTACTAACGTGTTTGAAATTATTTCTACCATCTTATTCTACACTCTTTTATCCTGTTTTTCTCTCTTTTTCTTTACTGCATTCTGGCAGATTGATTGAATTTTCTTTGCCTTCCTTCTCTCTCCCTCCTTCTCTTCCCCAACTGCCCTGGTTGTGGAAGTTGTATCAGTGTCAGGAGGCATTTATAGAGGTCACTTTTTTAAAATGTTGAATAACATGAATATGTAACAAAATCTCAACTTAAACTTTAAGAATAGTTAACTTTAAGAATAGTTATTATTCTTAAAAATTTGGCCTATGTGCTTACCAAAATCTAAAGTTAATCACTATCTATTCTGCCTCCTCAACAAGTCGTGGAGCTTAGAACCCTTTACCTTCAGGCCTGGCCAACATGGAAACCCCATCTCTACTAAAAATACAAAACTTAGCTGGGCGTGGTGGTGCATGCGCCTGTAGTCCCAGCTACTCGGGAGGCTGAGGTAGGAGAATGACTGGACCCAAAAAACCCGAAAGGCAGAGGCTGCAGTGAGCTGAGATGGCGCCACTGCACTCCAGCCTGGGCGACAGAAGGAGACTCCGTCTCACAAAAAAAAAAAAAAAAGGACACTTTAACTTCAAATAATCCCCTCCTGCTTTCCATATGTCTGTTGTTCAATAGTTTAGATTTAGGTTTTTATTTTTTAATCCCCAGTGAATTACTATTGTTGTTGTTGCTTTATGTCAGTTTTTCTTTGGATTCATTCACATACTTATTTGCTTCCTTTTTTTTTTTTTTTTTTTTTTTTTTGAGACAGAGTTTCGCTCTTGTTGCCCAGGCTGGAGTGCAATGGGGTGATCTCAACTCACTGCAACCTCCACTCCACAGGTCCAAGTAATTCTCCTGCCTCAGCCTCCAGAGTAGCTGGGATTACAGGCGAGCGCCACCATGCCTGGCTAATTTTTTCTATTTTTAGTAGAAATGGTATTTCACCACGTTAGCCAGGCTGGTCTTGAACTCCTGACCTCAGGTGATACTCTCTCGTCTCAGCCTCCCAAAGTGCTGAGATTACAGGTGCGAACCACTGCTCCTGGCCCTGCTTCCTATTCTTTCATCTCAATTCTTCCTTCTGGATTCAATTTTCTTATTCACCGAGGATCTATTGGTAAAATATGCTCTCAGGGTTTGTCTAAAAACATTTTCATTTTTCTCTCACTATTGTATGATAACTTAGCTGAATGCACAGTTCTTGGTTGGCAGTTATTTTTCTGAGCACTTTGACTATATTATTCATTTTCTTATGGTTTTTGTTGTTGCTATAAAGAAGTCAGCAAGTCTAAATGTAGTTCCTTTATAAATCACCTATCCTCTTTTCTCTAAATGTGGTAAATATTTTCTCTTTGACTTTGGTGTTTCACAGTTTCATTACAATGAATCTAAAGGTCTTAAATGTCTAAAAGTCTTAAATGCTTCCTGTTTGAGACCTAATTTTATAGTAGGCATCTCAATTCTTGAAAACAGTAATAGAGTTTTTCTTTCTGTCTCTATGGGCCGACCTATTTATGAAAGTGGCACAGAACAAAGAATCAGAAAACTTAGGTCCTACCTAAACAAGCCCTGTCAAAATAAACAGCCTCCATTAAAGGGCTTGCACCGAAATGTGTTATATGTGTACTTAGTAAAAGTCTTCAAAGCTCCATCCTATAGGAATTGTACATGAGTCACCTCATCTTGTTCTGTGGCTACTGTATCTTTTAGTAAACTCAAAGTCTCCCTGCCTTCGAAGCATTCTAAACTGCACTCACTCTGCATCTATCACTTTTCTGACAGATATTGGTGACAAGATTTTAAAAGGATATGAGCTATAAAATAAATATCCATGAGTTCACACTGATGTAAATACATAATTGAATAAATGGGAGGATAGGAGGGTGGTGAGGGTTGAAAAATTACCTATTGGCTACAGTGTTCACTATTCGGGTGATGAATATGCTAAAAGAGCAAGATTTTACCACTACACAATATCTCCATGTAACAAAACTGCACTTTTACCCTCTGAATCTATTAAAGTAAAAATAAATTAATAAATGGGGGAAAGAGATAAATTTCCTTATAGAAACATTCCAAATAACTTATGTAGATATTCCTCCAGGAGGCGGAGATCAATTCTAGCATCTCCCACCCACGCCCATCTTGGCTGTGGCTGAACTTAGTGACTTGCTTCCAAAGAACAGAATAGACAAAGGGCAGTGGAAAGGACCTTTGCAGGGGGGAAAACACGATCACCACCTCAGCCAGGTGATCAAGGTTAACATCTCCAGTGATGAATCATGGTGGTAGCAGGTACTGCCTGATGTAATGTGATGAAAAGGGCATATCTCCTCCATGGTATTCTTCCCCAGACTCCAGTTTAGTCATGAGAAAAACACTGGATGAACCCAAATTGAGGGACATCCTACAAAATACCCAACCAGTAGTTTTTAAAACTCTCAAGATCTTGAAAAACAAGGAAAGACCAAGACCAAGAAACTGTGACAGACCAGAGGAGACTAAGGAGATTAAATGCTAAATGTGGACTCCTGGATGGGATCTTGGAATTTTAAAAAAAACAAAAAAACCAAAAAAAAGTTACTATTGGAAAAGCTATTGAAATCCAAATGAAGTCTGGTGTTTAGCAAATAATGTTGTGCTAATGTTGGTTTCTTAGTTGTGGCAATTGTACCATGGGTATGTAAAATAAGAATAGGGGAAACTGGATGATGGGTATATGGGAATTCTCTGTGTTATCTTTGCAGATTTTCTTTAAATCTAACACTATTCCAAAATAAAAATAATATTTAAAAAAATATGATCCAAATAATTGAAAACAGGTATTCAAATAAATATATATGAATGTTCGTAACATCTGTATTCATGATAACCAAAGGTTAAAACAACCCAAATGTCCATCAATGGATAAATGGATAAGCAAAATGTGGTTTTTCTATACAATAGAATATTATTCAGTCATAAAAAGGAATGAAGTATTGATACATTCTATACTGTGAATGAATCTAGAAAACATTATGCTAAATGAAAGGAGTCAGATACACAAAGTCACATATTATATAACTCCATTTATATGAAATATTAGACTAGATCCATCCATATAGAAAGCAGATTGGTGGTTGTCAAGGGCTGGGAGGAGGGGAAAAAGGGGAAGTTACTGCTTAAAATGTATGGGCTTTTTTGAGGGGGTAATAAAAATGTTTTGGAACTAGATAGAGGTTGTAGTAGTACAGCATTGTAAATGTATTAAATGCCACTGAATTGTTCACTTTAAATAGTTAATTTTATGTTATGTGAATTTTACCTCAATTGAGAAAAAAAAAAAAGAATATGGCTGGGCACGGTGGCTCACACCTGAAATCCCAGCACTTTGGGAGGCTGAGGTGGGCAGATGACTTGAGCTTCAGGAGCTCAAGACTAGTCTGTGCAACATGGCAAGACTCCATCTCTACAAAAAATCAGCAGGCATAGTGGTGCGTGCCTATAGTCCCCTCTACTCAGGAGGCTGAGGTGGGAGGATCATCTGAGCCTGGGATGTCGAGGCTGCAGTGAGCTGAGATTGTGCCACTGCACTCCAGCCTGGGCAATAGAGCAAGACCCTGTCAAAAAAAAAAAAAAAAAAAAGGAATGTTACCTAAATGTTAGGTTTGACAAGAGTCTCAGCCAAGAAACAGAGAAGGAAAAAACAGATCTAGAGTAACAGATTGGCTAACTATCTGCCAGGCACATCCTTAACAAGAAACTATAATGAGCAGGACCTAGGAGTCTATAGACCTAGGAAATAAAAATGCTGACATTTAGAAACGCAGATATCAAAGAATGTAAGACCATTTTTCTAGGATATTTTATGTGGATTACAATGCGAAAATAAAGTTCTTATTTAAGTCAGGAACATTTCTTCATTCTTCATGCTTTCCAACTTTTCTCATGACATAGTTTTCCAATGATGAAGGACAGAATTATACACACCTAGAAGATAAACTCCATAAGGGAAACCGTATCTATCTTTTTTTGTACTGATCTCTTAGGGCCTACCATAATGCCTAGTACATGGTGGACCATCAATAAAAGTTGGTTAAATATATTAATTTTGAAAAACATGGACGATACTAATGAGAAAATATTCTATTTTATTTTAGTAACTTTAAAAATAAACGTTGTGGCTGCAATGATTATTGTGCTTTTGTTCATCAATATACACATTTTAAAATTACAATGAAGGCCGGGCGCGGTGGCTCACACCTGTAATCCCAGCACTTTGGGAGGCCGAGACGGGTGGATCACGAGGTCAGGAAATTGAGACCATCCTGGCTAACACAGTGAAACCTCGTCTCTACTGAAAATACAAAAAATTAGCCAGGCATGGTGGCGGGCGCCTGTAGTCCCAGCTGCTGGGAAGGCTGAGGCAGGAGAATGGCGAGAACCCGGGAGGCAGAGCTTGCAGTGAGCCGAGATCGCGCCACTGCACTCCAGCCTGGGCAATAGAGCGAGACTCCGTCTCAAAAATAAAATAAAATAAAATAAAATAAAATAAAATAACAATGAAGTCTTCTAATGCTATGGCAAGGTTTTGATAAATGTTTTTAAAACTTTTGTAAACCAAACTATAGGATTTTATTTAATTTCAGCCTGGGAAAAATCATTAGTTTTTAAACTCATTTACTCATACTGTTGAAATTCCATATCCCTTATTAGCATTCATAGGTTTTTGTCCATATTTACTGATATAGTAGTTAGAATTTTTAAACAAAAAAAAATTTAGATTACAACGTGGGTAAAGTACTACCTGAACCTTGAGGATGCAATTTTTAATATTATAATTCTACTTGCCATTATGTGGCAGTGACTATAAACAGTAGCCAGTGATCCCGTTTTAGTGATTTATACAAAAACACTGCATCTAGAGGAGATAGGTTAAACTAGCCTGGAGAGTTTAAAAGTTAAAACATAAAAAACTCAAACTTTCCTTTATGTCTATGCCTGTTTTCAAAGAGAGACTAAAGATAGCATTAAGTTGTGGCTTTTAAATACTTTTAGAGTAGCAATGTACTTGGAAGGCAGGCTCTGCAAACAGACTGCCAGAGTTTGCTTCTCTTCTCCATTCATCACCGTGTGACCTCTGGCAAATGTCTGATCCTCTAGACTCATGTCCTCAGCCTTCAAGAAGGATGACAACAGTACTGAACTACAGGTTGTTCATAAGGACTACTAGAAATAATTCATCTAAGGCATCCAAAACAGGGCTGTCAACTAACATCATCCATTTCTATTACTATTAACAAGATTACTTTGTAGCTTTCTGATAATTAAATGGAAAGGAGGTATTTTAAAAAGTGTTTCTTGGCTGGGCACTGTGGCTTATGCCTGTAATCTTAACACTTTGGGAGGCCAAGGCAGGTGGATCACCTGAGGTCAGGAGTTCGAGGCCAGCCTGGCCAACATGGCAAAACCTCGTCTCTACTAAAAATACAAAAATTAGCTGGGCATAGTGGGGGGTGCCTATTTTCTCAGCTACTTGGAAGGCTGAGGCAGGAGAATTGCTTGAACCCAAGGGGCATAGGTTGCAGTGAGCAGAGATCTTTAAAGCACAAAGTGTTCCTCAAAAACTGTTAAGTTGATTAATACTAAGCTATATTTTTATACAAAGAATTTCCTGCCAGGCTTATGAATATTTCCCATAAGGAATCATTTCAAGGATTTGAACTAGAAAGAAAAGTCAGTCCCAGTTACTTGGGAAGCTGAGGAAGAAGGATTGTTCGAGCCCAGGAGTTTGAGGCTATAGTGCACTATGATCATACCCGTGAATAGATTCTGCACTCCAGCCAGAGCAGCAAGCAAGACCCTGGATTGAAAGACAAAGAAAAAAGAAAGAAAGAAAACAGAGAGAAAGGAAGGAAGGAAGGAAGGAAGGAAGGAAGGAAGGAAGGAAAGAAAGAAAGAAAGAAAGAAAGAAAGAAAGAAAGAAAGAAAGAAAGAAAGAAAGAAAGAAAGAAAGAAAGAGAGAGAGAGAAGAAAGAAAGAGAAGAAAGAGAGGAAGGAAGGAAGGAGAAAGAAGAGAAAGAGAAAGAGAAAAGAGAGAAAGAAAGAAAAAGAGAAGAAAGAAGAAAAGAAAAAAGAGAAGAAAGAGAAAAAAGAAAGAGAAAGAAAGAAAGAAGAAAGAGAAAGAAAGAAAGAAAGAAAGAAAGAGAAAAAAGAAAAGAAAACGAAAGAGGTTTTAATGCAAAAATGAAAATCACAATGGTGGAATGGTGGAGGGAATATATTCTTCATGTTTATGCTTCATAACAGCCACGGATATCAGCCCCAATAATTACTGACCCCAAAGGATACCAATTTTAAAAATCACTCATTCTTCCACTTAGAATTTTTTAGTATAAGATCCGGAACCTTATATTCTTTCTGAGATACAGGAAAAAATTCCCAAATGACGTTGTTTCCTTTAATATTAATTTCAATAATTTAAAATGTTCTCAATAACATAAGTCCATGTAAATAATTATTCATAAATAGATACCATATGTCAGTAAGTCAGTAACATATGAATCTACAGAAATAATTGTTCTATAGATGCAAGTGCCTTAGGAAGAATAACCTGAAGATACTTCTGTCAACTGGGGGTGGGGTTGCTGTCTAAGTGAGACCTAGAACTGTAAGCCAGTCAGCAGGGATCTTTTCACCAATTGCACCGTTTTTCATGTGGCCCAGGACAAAGCTCTCAATTTTGCTATGGCTGTGTATCCTTGTCTCTAACAATTAAATAAATATTTGCCACTTATTCCAATAACAGAGGTGCTGTGAGGATTCAAGAGGTAATATTTAAGAGCCATGACATGCTCATAAATATAAAGCATTATCCCTGATAGAGATGATGGTTGTTGCCCTGGCAGGCTCTATTGAAAACATATGGTGGATTGGTAGCATCAAGGGCGAGAAGGATAAGCCACCTCTGCAGCTCCAACGTGACCTCAGCCCAGGGTCTGGGGTGGACACAGCCAGGTGGCCAGAGCAGGGCAGTGGCCCTACACATGAGGTTCCTGAAGGCCATCGATGAGAACAAAGCTCTCAGGTCACCTCTTGTCTCCAGGTTCCAGGATAGCTGGAGGTCAGCCCACGGAAGATTCATTCAGCACTGGACAGCACCCAGCCCAGCCAGTCCTTCTTGATGATTCCCAGAAGCAGCTGACTGTCAACAATGGCCTTTGTTCATTCTTCCAGAAAAGCAACACTGAAACCATGCTAAGCCCTTCAAACTCTCCTAAATATTGAAAATAGGAAAAACAGCAGAGGAGATTTTTTAATCACTCACATACCAGTATTTGGAAACAGTCACTTTTTTAAAAAAATGTAAATGTGCTCCTCTGGTGCTGTGCGTGGCAAAATAGAAAACTTTTCATTTTCTGTCTTTTGTTTTCATGAGGATAAAATGTGAAATAAACTTCCTTAATTTTCACTTCAGTGTTTGCAGCTTAGGATTCCATTAATATATCCTTTTCCCCTCGGTTGTGCAGGGTCCTCGTTTGCAGTCAGTTCATTCTGCACTGATGTATATTTCATTGCCCAGGGCTTAATTTTGATTTATTGTCCATCCATAAATTAGAAAAATATGCTCTGGAATTCCATCCCGCTGAAAAGCTGTGCCTGATGTCAGGGGACTGGGTGATATTTAAGATGTCAGAAATACATATTGGATTAGTGTGCTTTGTTTCCCCACAACAGCAGGTGTTTAATCATAGCTGATGGCTGAAGTTAAATGCATTAGGACAGCAGCAGCCAAGAAGATGGAGTTTTTCTAAACCATACAAACTCCGGGATAAATAACTCAAAACTAATTGTGTGTCCACATCTTAGATACATTTTTATTTACTTAATACATTAAACAATGAAAATAGCCTCTGGCACTTAACTTCATGTTTAAGAGCCTGTACAAATATTTTATGTTAGCGAAGTGTTGGCTGTTTAAACATAATTACTATTTTCCTTACTGGCCCTTTGGCGGCTTTATATAAAACATTTCTTAAAGCAGAAAAGAATAAAGGCTGAAATCTCTCAGTAATTCAGGGACAAGGAATTTTCAGGGGTTGCTTTTTTTTTCTTAGTATGATTTGAATGCTTATATCTGCCTAAATGCCCATTTGCCATCATCCAAATGATGCTTCACATCCTTACTGACCAGGCATTTTCCTTTCCTCTCTTTATAAAGTACAGGTTCTCACTGCCATTATGTTTATATTAATTAGAGGTCTATGTGTATAGAAAAATGATCAGGCTTGGTGTGGAGCAATTTAGCTGGAGGCTGGAGAGAAGTCGCTTAGGAGAGCAAACATTTTCAAGGTGCAACCGGTGACCTGTAACAAGCTGGGGAGATTCATGGCGAGAATCGTATATTTTGACACAACAGTGATTTGATTAAAAGAGAAAGTAATGGGTTTAAACAGTCGCTATGAGGATGTAGCCAGACTTTGGTAGCTTTTTGCAATTTACTTTACAGACCAGTGATGGAGCAGGAGAGAGGACCTTTGCTACTGAAAAGGAAAGGCTACGTGGATTTGAAAACAAATATAAGCAAAATTGAATGGCTGAAACTAGTTTTTTCCCTTCCAGCCTTCCTTTAACACACATCTATGCAGGAGGCAGGGTAATACCAAGGCAAAAAGAAAATGTTAAGTTCATTTTGAGAATCAGATTAGAACTGGATTTAATTTTGCTTGGATATTTTTTTAAAAAAATAGTTCTGGTGTCAGGCTCAACTGAACCCATCTGAAAAGAAAAGGGAAAATGTAATTCTCTGCATTTTGAGAAAAATTAGAATTTATATTAGAAAACTGAAATAGTTAATTTGTTCACTTACATAAGCAGTTTGATTCCTCAAAATAGTTAACATCCCTAGGGTCAATGTAGCATCAAATTTAATTTTAATATAGTAGTTGAGAATACCACAGTGTGAGTTTGAATTTAATAGGTTAAAAAGAATTTTAATAAAACCTTAACAAGTACAAGTTACAATACAATAGAATGATTCTATTAATGTAAGAATACAAGAGAAAACACAATGAAAGGCATGCTGTGTATGTATATAGATCCTAGAATAACCATGACCCCCATAAAAAAGGATCTGAAAATGAACAGAACAGTGATTACCTCTGAGGAGGGGATTTTAACTGTTTACTCTGTATACTTTGGTGTTGTATGATTTTTATTATTATAATAATGATAATAATATAACATTATTATAATGTTTTGAATACAACTTATATAAATTAATTTTCAAAGAGTTCCAGTAGCCGGGCGCGGTGGCTCACCCCTGTAATCCCAACACTTTGGGATGCCAAGGCGGGCAGATCACGAGGTCAGGAGATTGAGACCATCCTGGCCAACATGGTGAAATCCCATCTCTACTAAAAATACAAAAATTAGCCAGGCACAGTGGCGTGTGCCTGTAATCCCAACTACTTGGGAGGCTGAGACTGAAGAATCACTTGAACCTGGGAGGCAGAGGTTGCAGTGAGCTGAGATTGCACCACTGTACTCTAGCCTGGCAACACAGCGGGACTCCATCTCAAAAAAAAAAAAAAAAAAAGAGTTCCAGTAAAGGCTTGTTTTTTAGGAAAAAAGATGACTATTCCCTATTTTGATACATACATTGTGCCTGAAAAGAAATCAGTCATGATTATTTTTGTTATAACTATGTGATGAATGAGATAGTCATCATTGAATGTTGTTATAATAAACTACTTGAAAAAAAGTTTTAAAATTACAGTCCTGATAAGGTGTGCATGTAGAGCAAACTGTTAAAACAAACGTCCCTTGGTGCCTTAGTTTTCTCATTAGAAGCTGATTTCTTCCCTTCATCCCCCACCCTCTCTGACCATGGTAGGTAGCTGCTTTAATCATCAAGCATTTATTATAATAGGCAATTCACTCCTTTAAAACAGCACTAAAAACATCAAGGTACTGAGACAGCTCTTTGTTTCAGAATTTCTTATAATAATATTCTAATTGATAAAATTTATGTTTTTCACAACTCTGATTTCGAAAGTGATAGTTTGGTGTTTTTGTTAAAAAAAAGTTCTAAAATGAATTTCTCATTTGTTGACATCATTTCATACACTTTAATATATTTTTTCTATTTGGCAACTGATATCGCAAAGTTCTTCAACACTTCAAAGTTCTTCATTGTATTTTAGCCCAATGAGTGTAATATTACTGGGAGAAAAAAAAGTAAATATGGGGACTTAAGACTCACTTTAAGCTGCTTCATATTATCTCTAACACTTTTAGTCTGAGTGTTGGAGGTCAGGCTCCCCAGGAAATAGACTCTGAGATGAAGATTTCTTGCAAGAGGCTTACTGGAGGGTGCTCTTGGAGTTACCTCTGAGCAGGGAGGGCAGGAAACAGGAATGGGTAGAAGAAGTTGAGGCCATGTGGTTGCTTCAGCTGGTCTGCAGAGAGCTCAGGGGCCCAGATGATCTTGCAGAGCTGTTCCCCCTTTGACAGCCACTGGATGCAGGCTGACTCCTGGAAGGGAGTGCCACTTTTGGCAAGGCAGCTCTCTTTGGCATAGGACAATTCCTGGAGAGATATTTTGTTAAGAGCTTTCAGCAAACAACACTTCCAGCAGTTCTAGGAATAAATGCCTTGGTCTTAAAGAGGGGCTCAGAGTGGTGCACCCCGTATCCACCACACCAAGCTTCCAGATCTCACTTTCTGCATTTCCAGTCACAAAGAACAATATTCTTTCAGTTGTGGCTGGACTATCTCTCCTAAACAAAGGGCAGAAGGGAGCAACATTCCTTGTGGAAAACCATGAAAGGACCATCATGCCAAGGCATTTTTCATAAAGGAGGCTAAAAGTAGAAGAGGAAAAAACCCATTCCGTTGTTATCAAGGAAGCAAGAAAGAGAATGACCTACCGGTTGTCTTACACTAAAAATCTGAGATTTTGTTCCAAATTTGCTTGATTCTCTCATACTGCATTGCCAGTGGTCCGGTTATTTCTTGCATTTGTATCATAGAAATAATTAACAACATCCTAAGAAGGGGCCTGGAGACTATTAAGTGTAATTTTCTATAGTGCATGACATAGTAAGGCTCATAGATGAATCCCATAAAGTAGTTGATATTTGGTCAGTAAGGCAAGACTGGAGGACATCAGCCACTCATGATTGTTTTCCCGGTTTTCTGTTCCAAAGATACCTGGTTCCAAGAGGAGATAGTATATATGAAGTGAATTTACAGAGCAAATGGGGAAAGTGGGTTTTATCAAATGCTCAGGGACCAAGGAGGATATCTTCTGGACAGGGAAGAGGATTGTCGACCTGTTCCCATCAACATATGGTAACTTGAACTCTGACTTTGCCTTGGCAGCCTGGAAATGAACTGGGCATATTCTGAAGCAAATGACACTAATTAAGATTTGCTTAGGTATGTGGGAAGGAGAAAATATAAATGTTTTAAAGAGCTTGTTCACAGGAATGTTTATTTAACCTGTGGTAGCCTAAGTAGAAAACACTTAAATCTTAAAAGGAAAATGCTTCACATGTTATGTATTCCTAATCCACCACAAAGAAAATAAGATTCCACAAACATTGCCAAAACAGTAGTCCTCCTTGGCCAGGCACGGTGGCTCACGCCTGTAATCCCAGCACTTTGGAAGGCTGAGGCAGATGGATCACTAGGTCAGGAGATCGAGACCATCCTGGCTAACACGGTGAAACCCTGTCTCTACTAAATATGCAAAAAATTAGCCGGGCGTGGTGGCGGGTGCCTATAGCCCCAGCTACTTGGGAGGCTGAGGCAGGAGAATGGCGTGAACCTGGGAGGCGGAGCTTGCAGTGAGCCGAGATCACCCACTGCACTCCAGCCTGGGCAACAGAGCGAGACTCCCGTCTCAAACAAACAAACAAAGTAACAGTAGTCCTCGTCCAGAGAGTCTTTTAAGGAGAACCCAACCCTTACTGTTCTAACGCATAGAAAAATGAAGGTACACAAAAGAAATATCTGTTCCTAAACATCTCCACAACATTAATACCCCAACCTACATGTTTGTAACCATATAAATGGTTTGATGGGGGCAGTAGATATGCAAATACTATATGGCAAAAAAAAGTGCAGGGAATTGTTTACAATTCTTGTGGTGCGATTTCAATGTTTGTCCCCTGTAAAACTCATGCTGAAATGTAATTGTCATTGTGATGGTATTGGAACCTTAAAGAGGTATTTAGGTCACAAGGACTCCACCTTCATGAATGGACTGAAACTGTTATCACGAGAGGCAGTTTGTTATCATGGGAGTGGGTTTGGCCCCTCTTGCACTCACTCTCTCTACCCTCCTTGCTTCTGTCATGTGATGTCTTCCACCATGTTATAGCACAGCAAGAAAGCCCTCGCCAGATACTGGCACCTTGATACTGGATTTTCTGGCCTCCACAATTGTGAGCAGATAAATTTCTGTTTATTATAAATCACCCAGCCTTAGGTATTTGGCTATAGCAGCATAGAATGAACTAGTACACCTTGAAAGATCTAGGATTGGGTCCTGGAATCAATCATCCTTGAACTTGATATTGGAATCCCTCATTTTTGGTTTCTTTAAAGTTTATCTCTTGAAGATGGTTTGTGCGGTAAAAGTAAATTTGAAAAGATAAGTGATGAAAAGTAGGTGGAGGCAAAGAAGGAGAGATAGGGAGCAAGGAGGAAAATAAGCAAAGAAAAGTGATTACAATGAGATGGCCCAATAATCATTATAATAGCTCATATAAGTTGAGTGCTCACTGAGATTTCCTTCTCTCAGGTGCACATGCATTACCTTAAATAATTCAAGCAATTAACTCTATGAAGTTGGTACAGTCCTTATCTCCATTTTTGCTGATGAGAAAGCTGAGGCTTGATGAGGCTAAGCAGTTGTGTAGCACAGATAGGAGGTGGTACCAACGAAACTGTAGCTCAAGAAGGCCACTTCTGTGTAAGAGCTTCATCTCCCTATGCATCTATAGACTCTGGAAGGGTAGGGCTAAAGAGCCCTTCAAGATCCAGAGACCATTCTACCCAGGTCTCTCCTACTGCAGGCAAGGAAACTGAGGCCCAGAGCAAAAGACAAGCCAGCTCTAAATTGCCTCTTTGGTTGTGTGTGTTGTCTTCCAGAAAGATACATAATTAAATGATAAATGATATTGTGGTCTGCAATAATTCTATTTGCCCTGGTAATAAATCATCAGGATGTGGAAATGTCCTAGGTTTTGTGACCAGACCCACAGTCTTTTCTGGTGCGGGTGGCAGAACTAAGCACACTGACCTAGCTTGCTAAAGAATACACTTTGGATGCCCAGGTCCCCTTGAATGGGGTTTCTGGGGATCGGCTGAATCAGGGCCTAATTTGTCCTGGAGCTCTGAAGTTATTGTAAGCTGGAACAATGACAGCAGTCCCAGCCACCTACAGAGAAGACCTGATAATACTATAAAGTCTGGGATTGATTTTTAGGAAGACTCTTGATGTTTCCAGGGGCCACAGCAACGACATGACTATGTTAGTCATGCATTCATGGGATTAGAGCTGCCTCAAGCAGGGACTCAGATTATGGATGAGGCCAACCTCAAAAAGACCCTGGCCAGTTATTTTTATTTCTGGAGCAAGAAATATTTGAAAACTTATAATTTATTCAATTATGGAACTGGGTTGCCCTATAACCTGCTTTACATCACCCAGAATGATTTCTGAGCTTGACAAGGGTAACTCTTGGTTAAAAACTTAAGTGGTGAGAGAAAACAGAATTACATTTTATGGCTTGACGGTTTCCATTCAAAGCCTGAGAAGCATTGCATATGCTAAACAAGGTCAGCTTTTCCTATTCCTCTCTTATAAGGGATCCTTAGCAACTCTGAAAAATCATCATGTATTTATTCATCAAACATTGATGCAACCTAAGGCTGGAGGAATTTACTTCGGTAACTGATTTGTAGTCATCCAGTGGTTTGGTAAGACATTCTGTGCTACAACTTATATATTCAGAGTCCAATATTTTACATCTTGAAAATATGCCAGCTCTGTCTCTTAAGCTTCATTGTTTCAAGATCATTTCCTGTTGCTAAGTTTCAAGCGTCTGCCCTTTGCTTACTCCAGAAACATCCTGTGCTTTATGAAGAAAGAAGTCAGTAAGAGCAGTCACACTATCCTTCCTGCTTTGGAAAAACCCCAGGTCTCTCTGTTTAGACAGAGTATCACTCTGTCACCCAGGCTGGCATGAAGTGGCGCGATCTCAGCTCACTGCAGCCTCCACCTCCCAAGTTCCAGCGATTCTCCTGCCTCAGCCTCCCAAGTAGCTGGGATTACAGGCTCCCACCACCATACCCAGCTAATTTTTTTTGTATTTTTAGTAGAGACAGGGTTTCATCATGTTGGCCAGGCTGTTCTTGAATTCCTGACCTCAGGTGATCCACCCACCTCAGCCTTCCAAAGTGGCAGGATTACAGGCATGACTGTGCCCAGCATGTGATGTTATTTTATATTGTTCAAATTTATATAGCCTTAAACAGACACAGAATGTTATATAGTGACATGACCTTGGACTGTGAAAATGACATAATGACTCCTATCTCGTAGTATTGTTGTGAAGCATAATAATATAAGTATACACTGCCTGGCATATACTAGACGCCCAATAAATAATAGCCACCATTATTATCAATTTTCTAAAAGATAAAGGATATTTGCAGAGAAGATGTTCTATAAAACACTCAGCATAAGAGGATAGAAAAGCAGGTATAAATTGTAAATGAAACTTTTAGCTTAGACTTCCTTGGGCTGTGGACAAGCATCTCTAGGCTGTAGCCACCCACCTGGGTCCTGAAGAAAGTTCCAAGGGGAGATGAATAGAAGTAAAAGGCTTTTTTTTTTTTTTGAGACGGAGTTTCACTCTGTCACCCAGGCTGTAGTGCAATGGTGCGATCTCGGCTCACTGCAACCTCTGCTTCCCAGGTTCAAGTGATTCTCCTGCCTCAGCCTCCTGAGTAGCTGGGATTACAGGCACACGCCCCCATGCCTGGCTAATTTTTGTATATATATATTTTTTAATAGAGACGGGTTTTCACCATGTTGGCCAGTCTGGTCTCGAACTCCTGAACTCAGGCGATCCGCCCACCTTAACCTCCCAAAGTACTGGGATTACAGGCATGAGCCACTGTGCTCTGCCTGTAAAGGGCTTCTAATGAGGAGGTGATTTCCCCAACTGTCCCAGCACCCTCCAAAACCAAAAATGAATCAAAACGCCCTCTCTACCACCCTTTCCTACCCCCTCACCCTGTTCTTGAGCAGAACTGAAGACACAGACTTTCGACTGTGCTCCCTAAACAAAAATGTTCCAAATCACAACTTCAGGGCTTTCTAAATCGCAGCTCAAGACCCCATTGCCTCCCGTACGCTTCTGACTTACGTCGATGTTTGATGATTCTTTAAAAAGTGAGCTGCTAAGTTCACGTGACAGTTCTACCTCCTTTCTATAGTGATCACTTTCTGTAAGGCTTACAAAGATTTCAGCCCGCTTGTCAGCCCACTTAGGCAAAGCTGTATGGAAGATGCTCGGTTGCTTGTTTTAGTTCAATTGCATGTGCTTAAGAATAAATCCAGGCTAACACCCATTTCTAACAGAGAACTAGAAAGAGTCGTAGAAAATTGGGCATGCAATACGTAAAAGCCTAAACAAAAAGTAGAAGCTGTGGAAGGAAACATGGAGAAATAAAAACAGTTATGTTAAAATGGCAGGGTTGTGGAAAACTTCTTATAAAACATACTTAAATTTGGTACAATATTATTTTTAGAATTGACAAAATCCCAGCATTGAGAGTGGGGAAGAGCAATCTTCTAAAAAAAGACTTTTAAAATAAAAATCAGGCTGGGCATGGTGTCTCGCACCTGTAATTCCAACACGTTGGGAGGCCTAGGTGGGTGGATCACTTGAGGTCAGGAGTTCAAGACCAGCCTGGCCAACATGATAAAACTCTATCTCTACCAAAAAAATACAAAAATTAGCTGGGTGTAGTGGCACACACCTGTAATCCCAGCTACTCGGGAGGCTGAGGCAGGAGAATCATTTGAACTCAGGTAGTGAAGGTTGCAGTGAGCCAAGATCACACCACTGCACTCCAGCCTTAGCAACAGTGTGAGATTCCATCTCAAAATAAATAAATTAATTAAATAAAAATCAAACATTTCTGACAACATAAAAGGAAGTGCCATTACAATGCACACTGCCTTATTTTTTCAGCTCTAAATATGCAATGATATACACACCAAACTAATGGGACTTTTCCTATATACACTAGAAAGTTAACATATTCCTATTATTACTAGTGACATAGCATTGGCAAAAGAGGCCTCTATCTCAGTTTTCCTTTTTATAATTAATTATAACATTTTGACATGCAGGTGACAGAGAACTAGAAAGGAAAGCTTATGAATTCAAAGACAAAATTGGTATCTAAAAACATCTAGACAAAGCCGGGATAAAGGGTCATCTTCAACAAGAAGGCATTTAATAGGTACTAATGTAAAGCCCTACACTTCAATATAAAAAATTATCTGCCTAAGTACAAAGGTCAAACATTTTTAGCCAGAACAAGTAGAATAGATTTAGGATTTTTATTGATCACAAGTTGAGTAGAAGTAAACAATGTGTTAGGACCGCCTTAAAGACTAAAGTAATTTAGTTTCCACTAGAAAGTGACTAATTTCCTGCAATAACCAAATAAACTCAAAATTTGAATATAGTCTTCTTCAGACTCTGGATGAGCTGATTTTCCTCAGAGGATCCAGGTAAGGTTCTATCCTATTCTATGATTCTAGCCCTTCAATTTCTGCTGTACAAAAGGGTTTAGAATTCAGAATACATAGACTTGATAGGGGGTCTATGAATGGGTTTTAAGAGGCCTGCAAACCCTCTAATGTCATATGTAAAATGTTCTGCTCTCCATAAAGCAAAGAATTTAGAAACCAATGTTCTAGACCAGCGAGTTTCAAAGAGGGTAGGTCCACCCCAAAAAGGCAGTGCACTCAAACAATTGTTCCAGGTCCTTCAGAACACATTCCAATGTTCCATCAGATATTCATGTAAGTGAAAAAGCCTTTGATAATTATCTCTAGCTCCATTTTTCATATGAGCACAAAGTGTTTTTACCTAGTTTTAATGTACATTAAATTTTCCAGGAATACAACTACCACGTACACAGTTTTGTCTGGAACCTGACCGAGAGTTGCTCACCATTTTGGAAAACCATGTTATGGACAACAATGCAATGTAGCTCTTGGGCTTTGTGTTCTCCCAACCATAGCTGTCACATTTGGATGATTTTACATGTGTGAGTAAATAGCCTTATTTAGCCCTTATTTCATAATGTTGCTTATAAAGAAAAAGAGTCAACAACAATCAACTGAAAGCTTTCTCTTAAATCAACATTTGTTATAAAGTGATGTGATCATCTATAATCCCAGCACTTTGGGAGGCTGAGCAGGAGGATCACTTGAGCTCAGGAGTTCAAGATTAGCCTGGGCAACATTGCAAAACCCCATCTTTACAAAAAAATACAAAAATTAACTGGGCATGGTGGCACGTGCCTGTAGTCCCAGCTACTCAGGAGGCTCAGGTGGAAGGATCACTTGAGCCCACAAAGATCGAGGCTGCAGTGAGCCAAGATGACACCACTGCACTCCAGCCTGAGCAGTAGAGTGAGAGCCTGTCAAAAAAAAAAAAAAAAAAAAAAAGGGCGTGAGATTTGATTACTTCATTCCTTAGTTGTTGTGATGGAGCATGTACCCACTGAAACATGTATTATACTATATTTTTGTTATATTATACCTTATGTGTTCTTGTTTATAGTTAGGCCCTTATGTTTTTGCCTTTCTTTGTTTTCTTCCTTCTATCTTCTCTTTTTCTAAGTCACATGTAGGATATATTATTCCATATTTTTATTTGGAATAGTAAAAGATATTACAACTTTCTTCTTTTTTTTTTTTTTTTTGACACGATCTCACTGTGTTGCTCAGGCTGGAGTGCAATGGCATAATCACGTCTCACTGCAGCCTTGACCTCTCAGGCTCAAGTGATCCTCCTGACTCAGCCTCCTGAGTAGCAGGGACTACAGGCTTGCATCACTATGCCCAGCTAATTTTTGTATTTTTTGGGTAGAGACGGGATCTCACTGTTTTGCCCAGGCTGGTCCTGGGCTCAAGAGATCCTCCCACCTTAGCCTCCCAAAGAGCTGGGATTACAGGCGTGAGCCACCGCGCTGGGCATTAGGAAGGATTTATTATAAAACCAGGGTTGCTGGCACCCAACGCTGTTGAGAATCGCTGCTCAAGACTCGTGTCCTAGAGTTTAATTTCCAAAATTTCCTGGAAACTGTTCTACGTTACTTCACTGTCAGAAGACCCAGCACTGGTATGCGAAGAGAGGTCTGAGAGCCTCAGAAACAACTTGTAAAACACACACACACACACACACACACACACACACACACACACACCCCAAACCACCCCTTCCTCTGGGGAAGAGGGTCCTTCTGCCTGACTCCCTGGAGGTGGCTCCCCGCCCAGGGGCCAGCTCTCTTCTGGACGCCACTTGCCGGGAGCTGGGGGTCTGGGCTCCACAAAGGCTGCGAAGCTTCACCAATGCCGCAGGCCTAAGGCCACCCTTGGTCCCAAACCCAGGGCCAGGGCGCGCGCCCCAGCCTCGTCGAAGCTGCCATGGCCCCATGATTAGGGCCACGGTGGCCCCTGACTTTCTCTTATTAATTTTTTTTTAATTGTAAATCATTACTCAGCTCAGCTCAGTCACCAGGCAAACTGTGTTTAATAAATTAGCTTAATCTATTCCGCAAGTGGTTTGTGAGTGCAGTGTTTCCTCTGGTTAAGGAAAACATTTATATTCTCTCTCGTTGCCCTGCGTTCCTGGGCTCCCGAAGTCGCTACCCGGGCCGGGCGCACCGGGAGGCCAGGAGCTGGAGGCTCTCGGCCCGCCGCTCGCGGGGACCCCCACCTCGGGCGGCCAGGAGGGCAGCTGGTGGCCGCATGGCCTCTTTGTCCCCGTCAGCCCGAGGCGGCGCTGGTGCCCACCCGGCCTCCCCGTGGCCCAGCCCGCGCCTCCGCCCCGGGCCGCGCGCATTCCCCTCTTCCAGAGGGGCCTCTTTAACGGCTCCCCATGAAATAATCATTCATTATGTCACCAGGAGGGAAGAAAGGGAGTGTAAGTGTCTTGATGGGATTAGAGGAAACCCCCGCAGAGATGATTTAGGGGCCGTGATAATTCATTTAATAGGGGCCTGGGGCAAATTGCTAGACAGGGAAATGGAACTGAAGCAGCTCGAAAGGGCGCCCGCCAAGGCTGTGGCGGGGGAGCCGGCTTCATTAGCAATATTTAAGAGATTTCATTTAAGAATGAGTCATAAAATGCAGTACTATTTTATCCACCTGGTTTGGTGGCCTTTAGCTTTCCTCTGCATGAATATTAAATTTGAAATGGCACTACAGCAACACATTTTGGAAAGTGTTCTTTGGGCTGTTATTTGTATGGTTGGTTTAGTTTCTCGTTTGTTAACCTTTTAAAATGAATATCATTGAAAATGGATAACTGTACAACCAGAACTCGAAAAACATTAGGGGGAATATAATGCTTTAGAATAGGTTGTTACTAAACTGGGTAAAGGATTTAAGTTTTTATTGATCAAAACACAAAAGGCATAGAGAGCAAGTCAGTAAATGGCAAATTACTTTGACAATTCCCAATTTTCATGCAGATTTTGTGAAGCCGTCCCATTCAAAGCCACCCCCAGAGGCCGGCAGGAGACCACAAAGCTGAGAACACAGCCGGGACCTGCCCACTGACACACTGAAGACTCAACACGATTCAGGAAAGCACTTTCAAAGAGTGTTTTTTCTTGGACAGATAACATTCCGTTTTGTTTCTGAGAGGCAAGGACAATCTCTAGTTCGATTGTAAAACTATTTCCTTCAAATGTACATTTTTATCTATGGAGAGTGGTGATAATTGGGGTTTTACAAACCTAAGAAGTTTACATTTGGCAACAGTGATTGTTGCCATTACAACTACAATGTAAAAACCAGATTCTCTTTTGGTGTGCATCCTCCCCTCTTTGGTTTCAAGGGTGACTTTCCCACGCATATCTACCACTCACTTGGAAAGTCCGAGTCTGGAAACATTTTAGCACATAGGTAACCTTCATTCCATTGTGGCCCACACATTTGCCTGACCTGATACTCTCCCCCAAAACTCTTATATTTGCAAACTAAAACATTAACTCTTGATTCCTCCTCCCCGACCTTTTAAAAATAAAAATAGCTCTTCCAGATAGGCTGTATTCATTCTTTTTTTTTTTTTTTTTTTTTTTTAATCACAGCTGCACTCTGTTATTTTAACAAAACAACTGGCAGGTCTCTATTCACAGAGCTGCTTTAGCCACATAGGATACATAAGATGCATAATTAATATATTCTTTAAAAGACTCTCTTAATCAGAAAAGACACTAACTATATGTAAAATTATTCACTTACATATATTGGTTTATGCAATTTTCCACAGTGACAGTAAAGTTGGTAGCTAAATATGTTTATATATATAACAAAACTAAGCAAACATCTTTTGTAAGGCATGCATTGTGAAGGTAGTATTAATATTTGTGTTTCTACTGTTTATGTTCCACCATCCCCTAGTAAAGATGTTCTATTTTATACAGAGTTGTAAACCACTTTGAAATATAGTGAGACGCTCTATTTTGAATAAAATAAGGTTACTAATGTACTAAATAGGCTGGGTCTGGACAAAAGCAAGCCTCACTGAAGGTGGGTTAGTTTCCTCTAGAGCCTGTCCCCAGTCCTGAGTTCTCAGGCTTTTCTCAGTGTTTCCCTGTAGGGCAAAGGAGCCAGGATTAGCCATGAGCAGTCATGGTCAATGTTCTGAGAAGTTCTGAGAAGGAAACTCCTCTTCAGCAAAAGAACTTTCATTCTCTCCTTCTTCCTGTGAAAAGGCACTCTAAAGGTGACCAAGGCAACCCAAAGAAAGATACCTGTTTGCAACATCTATTTTTGCTTTTCAGAAATAGGATTTAGTTGCCAATTAGAAAGCCGGAAAGCAAAGAAGATCCCTGCACTGCCACTTAGAATGATGATAGATAGCCATACACTAGCAGAAACTGAAAGATTCATCGGAAAACAACCCCCACTCCTTGGCCTTGCATTTAAGTGTGAATGGGGCTGTGTGTCTACCCTGCCTTCTTGCTTTCCTTCGTTTACATGATTCCTACTATGTCCAAAGCACGCATACCCATACTGTTGAATCTTGGAGTAACTGACAGTGTCCTAATGATACCCTGGATTTAAACAGTTCAAGCGCAGTAGACACATTGTCACCAGACAGCTGGTGGTGGGAAACCAGTGTGTGTAGGATACAGGGATCACGAGGGAGCAGCCACAGAGTCAGTGACTGCTTTTTGCCTTCAGAGAGCCCAGCCTCTGCACACAGGCATCCACAGGCACAAAGCCACATCCTTATCAACAGAGTGGACAGGAATGTGACATTCTGCACACAGCCAAATACCTCAGAGGACTGAGGTACTGAGGACAAAATATTTAAAGTCAGTAAAGCTGGAAGTTGAGTGGGCAAAAAAGCATAAATACTTTTATAGACCCATTTTTCTAATAATAAATTCCAGGTTTTTTTCTCATTACTACAAATATACATATACAAAGGCAAAGAAAATATATAGGCCATTATTTAAGTTCTCTCCTTTTTCAATTAATATTAATGTTTAAAACATTAAATACTATTTCTGAGGACCACATACTCTAAAAAAATAAAGAAAAGAAGAAGAAGAAGAAGAAGAAGAAGAAGAAGAAGAAGAAGAAGAAGAAGAAGAAGACCTTTATGTGAATTAACCAGAAGAACTAGCACTCCGTAACAGCAGACAAATAGGCCTCTGCAACACTTCTTCACATCTTCCTCAGGGCAACCACAAAGGAACGTCATTACCAACCACAGGACATCACTGCTTTGGAAACCTGAAACCACAGCCTTTTCTTCATGTGGGCAAAGTACATCAACTCTGATTAAAATAAGCTTACACTGTAAATTGGCCTAAGCTTTGTGGAAAGTGGTTGGCAATAGGTATCAAAAGCCTTAAAAATGTTATTCTACTTAATTCATTAATTCCGTCTCTGGGACTAGCTCCTGGGGCAGTTATGTGAAATGCCAACAAAGGTTTATATAAAAGATGTGTATCTTTTATATTTATAATAGGAAAAAACAGGAAACCATACAAACATCCAATTATAGGAAATAGTGAAGTAAGTTCTAGGATCCTACAATGGAATTTAATAAACCCGTATTCAATTTTATACATACAGGATCCTCTAAACTATGTAAAACAAAACAGAGGAGAGAAAATGTTAACATGATTATCTCTGGGAGGTGAGTATTTTGGTTTTTGTCTCATATTTTGTAGATTTTCTATATTAAGGATGTATTACTTTTAATAATCAGTAAAATATATATATACATGTGTACATATTTGTACATAATATATCAATGTTGTACACATCTACAATTCATTAATTTCTTCAGTGTTTATAACATAATAAGCTGACAGGCAAACAAGGAATCTCAGAATCAAAATAAAATCAAAATTGCTTATATAATGTTCCCTTTAAATAACCACATTAAAATAAATTAGCACATATTTCTTTATTCTTGCCAAGCATTGCATATCTACACATTTTCTTTTCTGTCCAGTAAGTATTTCCTGTGTTGTTATCACTGTGATGTTCTTTTGTGAGCATATGTAGGTTGAAAATGTTCCATGTTTAGATTAGAAAAATCAAGCTGTCAGGTGAGAAGTCCACATTTCATCATGATCATCTGCAGCTCACATTTGGCACCCAATATATTTATTTTACCTACCTGGCCATACACAAATAATAGCACATGGCAAATTTGCAAAGACAGCCCTGCTTTCAGGCCATTGTATTATCTGCAAAAATCTGTTTTCAGCAGCAGACTATCCATAAATTTGACCCCCTGGCTCTTTTTTCTTTCTTTAACTAGGTCAAGTGGCTGTCCCCATAGCACCATCAGTATATTTAATAAAAATCAAGTATATCTTGTGTTTGAAACATACATTATAAATAGATGTATAGATGGAGCAGATATTGAGAAAAGAAATGGTAAAGATTATGAATATTAAGATTTATACTAATCTATAAGCCTATTAAAGTACAGTAAAACCTGTCCTTCAGACCACCTTTTTAAAGATATCACCTCCCTGATGGGACCACTAAATTTCGGGCCAAATTATTTTCCCATAAAGAACAATGAAAAGAAAATGATTATATTAAGACTACTTCTACTATGGTTTCTTTTCATTGTTCCGCCAAAAATGATTCCAAACAGTAAAATAACATTGATTTTGACCTTGTTAATGAACCTGAAGAACTTCGTGGAATACTCAAGCACCGATTTCCATTTTTAACAGGAAAAAAGAGATGGACCCTCCGCCTCACAGTTTTGAAAACACCAGCAGCAGGTAGGGATAATTTCATTGGTATTCTGCAGATGTAGCTTATCTTGATATTGCTAATGTTCCGTAAGGTTTGTCATGTGGATTTTTCTTTGTGCCAAAAGCTGGAGATGATTGTGTGATTTGTAAAATATTGAAGAAGCCTTCAAACTGAGAGATTTATTGCATTTCTTTTTGGTTACAAAGATTCTCATATACAATATTACTGAAGTGATTTTCAGTTTTCCAAAATGCCACTCTCTCCAAGGGAACAACTTTCTCTCCTTTGGCCTTACAAGGACTCCCTGTGGCTTTGACCGGCTTTTCTTCCAAACAAAACTGCCGTGTGATCTATGCTCCACTCAATCTCTCGAGGAGGGCCCTGTTTCCCTTAATCAGGTTCTTCTTCAGTTCACTCATGTCAGTCAGAAACACCAGAGGCCCTACTCTCCTTGTGTGGTATTTCCAAGGTGTGCTTCCTAACAGTGCAAACCTCTGGAGTTGTCCGTCACAGCTTTCCAAGGATGCAATGTGCATCTGTTTAAGGGTAGAATGTGCTCACCCTATTGGGACACAGAGACACCCACTCAATGTCCATCCGTCTATTTAAATAGGGCTTTTTCCCCAATGGATAGAAGGAAGAATTAATCACATGTAGATATATTTTAAATTACTCATATTGTGCAAGGGACACATCGCAAAATTCACCAATACAAGGTAAACATGTGAGCAGTAACTGCCAATCATGCAGGCTCCTTTGGGAAGGTTTCGCTAGACTCCATACCCCTGGAGGGCAAGAACTATGTCCTGTGTGAGTTTGTGTGCCCAGCTTCAAACCAGTGCCTACCATCATCTCTCCCAGTAAGCCAGCGTGGATCTGAACTGAGTCGCCAGCTGTGCCCACCCCAGTTTGCCTCTTTCTTTAGCTGCAGGTCAGTGGACTCTCACCAGCTTGCTGTCATAGGCTGTCGGTGCTGAAAGGAGCCTTGGATCACATTGGTTCAGCCCAGCCCAGCCCTCTCATCCCAGAGATGGGGTTACCAAAGTGTCAAGGATGCCCCAAGTAGAGTCAATACACGTAGCCGTGAACGTTATGGGCAAAAATCACACGTGTTTATTCCTGTTCCTAAAAAGAAGGCCATGAAATAAAAAGTGGTGTGTGTTAGTTAATAGCCTAGGGTAGTAAGCCAGCTGGCTGTGGCTGTGTGGTCTGAGCTCAAAAGGAAAATATAAACATAACTTAATTGTTCAAATGCTGGAGTGTCATAACAATACAGTTTCTCTTTTGAATCAGGATTTATAATTTTTTTTTCTGTTCGAGATGGAGAAAGCAAGGCACAGTGGACAGTGAGTGAGATGTGGCCTGTAGTAACCTGGGTTTGAATTCCAGCTCCACCATTTGCTTGCTGTGTGACCTTGGGCAAGTCACTTATCCTCTCTGGGCCTCAGCTTTTTCATCTGTAAAATGAGGACAAAAATACTGTGGGCCTCTGTGGGTTATTTGAAGAGCCAAGGACACTTGATAGTTCAATGTCCTGTGTAAAACAAAAGTAAGTTATTTACTTAAAAATGAATTTAAAAGCTATGGCCATACATATAAAGAAAAGAAACCACAGGTGAAGACGAATGCACACATTTTAATTTGGGTGTTCCTCACCTCTTTTGAGCAAGCTAACTGGGTGATCAGATGCATGACACACCAGACGTCTGGGTATCCGTTCAGCTGGAGCCAGAGGATGTGACCTGCCAACTCTTCCTCCAGAGTCACCTCACAACTGCCACTGCTCTCCTCCCATGGGGTACAAGGGCGTGTATGAGCCCAGCGGTCTCAGCGTGACTTTCTCCTTCTCTCCCTCCCCAGTTATCCTGCTGCTCCTTGCTAGAGACACTAAGGAAGTTCACATCTATGAAGATGAGGGCAAGAATAGTCCAGATCCTAAGAAGAATCATATGGCCTTCTTTCTGTTCCTTCAATGACAGGTTCCTTGTTGCTTCAAGACCTACTCAAAGAGGTGAGGTCTCTCCTTCCCCCCCGGGAGACTTTCCCCATCTCTCCTCCCTCCAATTCATTTTTACTGGAGGTTAACAGATCACGCTTCTGAGCTTAACGTTCATTCTTTTTACCTTATCAATTTGCTCCTTCTTTCCTCACCCCAACCTGCAGATGAAACAAGCAGCTTCACTTTGGCATCAAAACGAGGTAGAAAAGGACCGGAGAAAAAAGACCATTATTTTTGTCCCATTTTTGCTGCCTCTATGGGGACAGGGCTGGCTAATTTTGCATGCTTATTGCTAAAGTAGACAATGCTAGGCCCTGAGCACCCCCCAATTCTGGACTGAAATCTGTCCTTCTCTGACACTGAAAGGACACTTTTCATTTTTACACATCTATTCAACAAACATTTATTGAGGGGTTATTATGTGTTAGCACTGTGCTAGGTGTCAAAGAAGTAAGCAATGTACGCTCCTTCTGAGGGCAAACACATCATGCATTTCTGCAGATGCCCTCTTGCTTGTTTTTGCACTTATCTAGTACTAAAGTCAACCAAGGAGTATTCTGTCTCCAGAGCAGATGCCCGGCACAATCTACTTTTGAGCCTGCACCTCCTCGAGACTCAAAAAATACCCTGGAAATTGGCTGGGTGTGGTGACTCACACCTGTAATCTCAGCACTTTGGGAGGCCGAGGCAGAAGGATTACTTGAGTCCTGGAGTTTGAGACCAGCCTGGTCAACAGAGGAAGATCCTGTCTTTACAAAAAGTAAAAAATGAGCCAGGTGTGGGGGCACATGCCAATAGTCCTAGCTACTCAGGAGGCTGAGGCAGGAGGATGGATTGAGTCCCGGAGTTCAAGGCTACAGTGAGCTATGATCATGCCACTGAACTCCAGACTGGGTGACAGAGCAAGACCCTGTCTCTGAAAAACAAAAAATTTTTAAAAATCAGGAAATAGAATCTTAGAACTGCTGACTGGACAGGACACCAAATCGACCTACCATATGGAACCCATGAGGAAATAAAGGATTCAAGAGTAAATGACTCCTCTGAAGCCACCAACAGTGGCCAATCTTATCTATCTTGAGTGGCTTAGGGGCTGGTCAGGGTGGATGGAGGTCAAGGAATATCCTCAAGGACAGCTAGATGTCCTTTCCAGTCTGGAGATTCTAGGCAGACCAGAGGGAATGGTGGCGACCTGGCTGCCAGCTCTCTGGAGTCGGGAATCTGAAGCAATGTGAGCCGCCGCTGGTTCGTGCCACTGCCAGTGTTTGCCTACGCCATCACTATCAGCATCAAACTCACTCCCTGCTTTGTTAAGTGCTTTGGGATTTCTCAAGTAGAAAAGGTGCTATATAAAATCAATCACAGGAAACCCTGCTGCTGGCAGCTCAGAACAGCTACAGTAAGCGGTGTCCACTCAATCAATAGTCCCTCACCAAGAAGGGGAAAGAATACCATTAAAAAGATGTGCTCTCAGAAAAACTTCCCTTTAAGTAAGGGGGGAGACTCCTACCTTACAAGGAGTGTATATATACAGAAAGCACACAATATATTGTTCCTCCATGACCAGTATTAAACATGATGGGAGAAGGAACTTACTGCTTACTACGTACTTTTGCTTTTATTTTAACCATGCAGGGACACAAACTGATACACATTGAGCCTGAAAAACCTTGTAGCCCCCATGCAGGAAATGCCTATGGATTCATTTATAAAATGAAAATGGAATTAGCTCTAGGGCACTGGGGTAGAAAAAAAGTGATTTCTATAATTCGCTTGCCAAAGAATAATATGCATGTGTGTTAGTACATTTTCACACTACTATAAAGATACTACCTGAGCATGGGTAATTTACAAAGAAAAGATGTTTAATTGGCTCACAGTTCCACAGGCTATACAGGAAGCATGGCTGGGGAAGCCTCAGGAAACTTACAATCATGGCAGAAGGCAAAGGGGAAGCAGGCACCTTCTTCACAAGGTGGCAGGAGAGAGAAAGCATGCAGGGGGAACCGTCATTTTTGAAAAAACCATCAGATCTCATGAGAACTCCCTCACTATTATGAGAACAACATGGGGGAAACCACCCCCATGATCCAATCACCTTCCACCAGGTCCCTCCCATGACACCCGGGGATCACAATATGAGATGAGGTTTGAGTGAAGACACAGAGCCAAACCATGTCAGCATGTTTGGGATATAGTATAACTTGTCTGCCTTTAATTATGTTTAAATATACGGAATATACATAGATGCATATCGTTTTATGATGTTAAAGAACTGGGCTTCTTGGCTGGGCATGGTGGCTCATGCCTGTAATCCCAGCACTGGAGAGGCCGGGGCGTGTCATGACGTCAGGAGATCGAGACCATCCTGGCTAACACTGTGAAACCCCATCTCTACTAAAAATACAAAAAAAAAAAAATTAGATGGGCATGGTGGCGGGCGCCTATAATCCCAGCACTTTGGGATGCCAAGGCAGGCAGATCAGCTGAGGTTGGGAGTTTAAGACCAGCCTGACCAACATGGAGAAACCCCATCTCTACTAAAAATACAAAAAATTAGCCAGACGTGGTGGCAGGCGTCTGTAATCCCAGCTACTTGGGAGGCTGAGACGGCAGAATGGGGTGAACTCAGGAGGCAGAGCTTGCAGTGAGCCAAGATCGCGCCACAGCACTCCAGCCTGGGCAACAGAGTGAGATTCCTTCTCAAAAAAAAAAAAAAAAAAAAAAAAAGAACTGGGCTTCCTGCACAATCCTAAAGAATATTAATTTGGAATATTTTGGTTTTCATTTCATTTCAAAAGTTAAAATACAAAAAGTTCATAAAATTGCATTACTATGTAGATGAAATCATGCTACTTCTCAAAGGTGCAACATGGTAATTTAACTAGTTGAGAAAATTAGGAAGAGGATATCTTACAGTATTTTTAATCCACAAACAATTTTTTGTTAACTACAGAAAAGTATTGTGGTTTTTTAAGTTAGAGAGAACTTTAAAAAGCAAATAGGGGCTGGGCGTGGTGGTTCATGCCTGTAATCCTAGCACTTTGGGAGGCCAAGGTGGGTGGATCATCTAGTGTCAGGAGTCCATGACCAGCCTGGCCAACATGATGAAACCCCATCTCTATTAAAAATACAAAAATCAGCTGGACGTGGTGGCGAGTGCCTGTAATCCCAGCTACTCAGGAGGCTGAGGCAGGAGAATCGCTTGAACCTGGGTGGTGGAGGTTGCAGTGAGCCAAGATCACGCCATTGCACTCCAGCCTGGGCGACAGACCGAGACTTCACCTCAAAAAACAGAACAAAACAAAACAAAACAGCAAATAGGGACAACCATTGCAGTTCTCCATGAGGTAGGTGTAATCTAAGAAGAAAGTTCTTGAAGAGTTTGTCTAATGAAGTCTTCCTGTGTCCTGAAGGAATATTTTAAATCAGTGATCAGTGTCTCTTTAAGTCTTTTCCATGAACCGTAATAGACTTTAAATTGCTAAAGGGTAAATGATTAAAAATCTCACATTTACAAGAAAATGCATAGGTTCTTTGATTCAAGTGTTGTAAACTCTGGAGTGCATTAGAATCCCTTGGAGGGGCTTATTAGATGCTGACGTAATGGCTTGTGGACGTTACCTTAAGACATTCTGTGCCTAGTCCCTTGGTTGTACGTTAGGAAACTACATGGCTGTTTGACAATGACTTGCTCAAGGCCACCCCACTATATGATTCTAGGGCACCAACCATAACCATGCTTCCCACCTGTCCCACATCAGCCATCTTTTCCCTTCAACACCTGGTTCTTCTCTCCGAAATGGCTTTGGCCACTCTCAAATACTTCTGGAATTGTGTACCCAGGACAAATGATATTCCCTTCATGGAAATAATTCCTGAATAGCTTCTCTTTCTTCCTTTAAGAGTTATTTACAATCATTTTAGTCTATAAAATCAGAATTGTGTTTAAAACATTTATTATACAAAAATACCCAGTTATAGACCTAGTACTATTTTTTTATATATATAATGTTTGGTTATGAAATTCTCAAGAAGGCCGGGCACAGTAGCTCATGCCTGTAATCCCAGCACTTTGGGAGGCTGAGGTGGGCGGATCGTGAGGTCAGGAGTTCGAGACCAGCCTGGCCGATATGGTGAAACCCCGTATCTACTAAAAATACAAAAATTAGCTGGGCTTGGTGGCAGGCGCCTGTAGTCCCAGCTACTCAAAAGGCTGAGGCAGGAGAATCGCTTGAACCCAGGAGGCAGAGGTTACAGTGAGCCAAGATTGTGCCACTGCACTCCAGCCTGGACGACAGAACAAGACACCGACTCAGAAAAAAAAAAGAAAAAAAAAAAAAAAGAAAAGAAATTCCCAAGAACTCAGGGTGAAGCCGAGAGGAGGTGAGTGGATCTGGTCAGTGTACATTGTAGCTGAGACTCCAGATTTATAGCACCAATGATGTCCTCAGCTTAGATTTCAGCAATTTCACTAGAGTGACTATAATTCCCAGAGCTACCAAATGCTACCCAGAGTCTGACCATATTACCAGAAATTTCAGATTAGATCCGGATTTAAACAGACACACCTAAACTTGGGGCAGGGAGGGGCTAATTTTTTCTTGGTTAACATAATTTAAGTTCTCTTAAAAACCTAGCTACGCCAACAAGGTAGATGCTTAATAATTCAGACACATTCTGAAGTTTATGCCTCAAAGGCAATCATAGGAATTCCAAGATTGATTCATACACAAATAAATCTATAACTTTCCAGCAGAATTATTTTTAAAACCTACCAAATATTACCTTTTCTTCTATAGGCTAGATTATTTCTTGCTTACCCATTGTACTGATAGCCAGGGAGAGCCAAGGAGAAGTATGATAATCAAACTCCATTCTATCTGCTAGCTCTGTCCTATTTTCTTCATGAAATTTTTATCAGCAATGATAAAAATCACTCCTTTGAATCAGTATTCTCCTTGTAGAGCCGGGAGGAGAAGGCAAAAAGCCAAAAGAGCTGAGAGAGTGGGAGACAAAAGCAGCAGAAAACTTGAAAAGAAACAATATAACCCTAACCTCAAATAACCAAGACATGGCAACACTTTCAAATACTGAAAACTCCTTTATATTTGTAATTGTTTCACAATTCCTAGATATGTAATCAAAGAATAACACCCATTTAAAATTACTTCTTAAATCAAGAATTTGAAAAGGTTTTTTTTGTGCCAGAAAAATGTTAATGTTTATAAATGCCTCAATAATTAACATTGACAAGGTATAACAAAAACATCTGATGTTTTTCTCATATACTTACAATGCTTATGGCTTGACTGAAATAATGACAAATAGGAGGAATACTTGGTAAATTTCATTGTGTGTGTGGCTTTAAGCAAAACATTTAACCGTTCTGGGCCTCAGTTCCTCCATCTGTAAAGAGGGCTGTAAAGAGAGTATGATAATCTCTAAATTTCCTTCCAGTTCTAGGAGACAACAAAGTAAAATCTACAAAGTATAATAATTAGGACCAACAAAATTCCTGCATGAATTCCAACATTTGCCATAACAATATATGGTTTTTCAGAAAGCTTAATATCTCTTTGTGGCATTTTTGTTTTTAAGTATTGTTGTTCGTGTATAGCATTAACTTAAACGTTATGCTCTAATCAGCAGCTTGGATGAACTTAGAGTTTTACAACTAAAATGCATTGAATCGATCCAGTAAAACATACCTGGGATTTTGCCATTGCAAATCCAGCTTCACGATTTACTGACAACAAATGGACTAAAGGAAATCTGTGTTTGCAACATCCAACACTGGCTCTGCTATCTCTCTACCCATACTTGAGGCAATGAATGATCTTTCTGTAGCCAGCTATTGAAATTTTCAATCGTGAAATTAATTTCATTCTTTTATCCAGATATGCAGATATCCATGTCACCATTTTCTGAAAACATATTAAATGGAGTGGCACAGAAGTTTGTATAGCGCAGCAAATATGGCAATTTTGGACAATTCAACGAGACATACAGCCAGATCACAACTCTTTCACAGCTTCACTGTAAAACTTCCAGCCTCTAAAAGGAAAATCTCTCTTGATGCAAGAGAAATAAGTGGGAGCTGTACCAAAGTACCTTATATTGTGACACAAAAAGCATAAATTATGTGTGTATGAAAATCATAAGCCCTAAGCTTTAGAGCGAGTTGTGCAATTGACAATCAAATGGAGCTTAAAGGGAATTACGAGGTTTTCAACTAAAGTATTGAAATAAAGAAAGTAATATTTTACGGCAAAAAATTGCAAATGTCAAGTTTAAATCATAAGACTTTGCACCATTGAGCTACTAGCTAGTTCTATAGCTTCTTCAGTTCTTAACACAGGGAAAGACCAACTTTCATGCTCAATAAAACTTAAGAACTTTAGAAATACATTTAAGAACATAATTCATGTATTTGTGACTTTTTCCCTCCCTAAATGGCTAATTGTAGAAGAAAAATGAGTGAGCATAAGAACTTCTTGGATGGTAACCTATTCCCCCATTTGCTTTAGACTCTCATGAATTCTTGTGTTTTTTAAATAGGGCTGCCACCAATTTGGTCACTGGAAGAAAAGGCGGGTCTCAGGGAATATGGATGACTGTCGTCCCTTTCCCCTTCAGATGTCAGCCGCATCTACTCCTGCTTTCGGAAAACCCCAGGGCAAACGGACCTGCCAGGCAGCCAACCAACCACCAGCCCCCGTGAAAGGCTGGAACCCAGCTGCCCAATTCGGTTGCTCCTGTCCAAAGCCAGACAGGTGGCAACCCAGATTGAATCTGTTGTTGTGGGAATGATTTGATTCACAAACAAGGTTATTAAATTTTATATGGAGACACAGGCGAAAGTCACAAGATCCTGGAGAGAAAGACCTGATTCACATAAATTTATCTTAATAGCTGTGAATTCGGGCGCACAAAGCAGAAAAAAAAATTAATGGAAAGGCATTTCACCTCCTCCGTCTGCCTGCTCTCCTCCACTCCCCAGCACATAATATGCCCACACACACACATAGATCAACAACTGCCACGACTCCATCCAGCCCTTTGCAGGAGGAGCCCAACACATTGATCTGAGCCTGTTTTGACATATAAACTCCAATTTGGCCCCAAGTCACTGCGAGTGGACACTGCCACCAACGGCTCTGACACTAGGTTATTTGTTGTTGCTGTTCGCTGTCCCTGTTTGCACATTAATCCAGTGACAATTAGGTGTCAGCGAGCGTTGTTTCTGCTTAGCTGATAGCCTTGGGCTCTGCGCTTGAAGCCCTAATCAGGAGTGTAAACTCTGCTATATTTCAATTTGGAGAAGCGCTCTTCCGCTAAGAGGCCCCTGGCACTGCGATAAATAAAACGCCTATTTACTCTATTGCCACACTTAGACATCTAATGCACTTACTACCAGCCCCCTAATCATAGCCTACAGTTAAAACCGCCTATAAATCACTCCGTTCTCATCCTGCACATTAGTGAAGCCATTTTCCCCAAACCCCACAATGAGCACTGTTTCCTTTTCTTGTTAGTCAAAAGCTAGATGATTTTTATTAGGTTAAAGACCAGTTCACAGATGGTAAATCGCGTGGAGAGAAATGAGCTGGAGAGTTACACCGAGTCAGCGCGGGACACGGCTCCCAGGCCGGTCCGTGCCGGGAGTGGGAGGCGGTTCCCGACCCTAGGCGGCGGGACTCCCAAGCGCCGAGGGACCCAAGTCTCCGCTTCACCCACACGCACACCCGGCGTCGGGGCGCTGTGGCCTCGCCCCACACGCCCAGCGCAGGCCGCAGCCTGGCCTGGGGATCCGGCACCTGGGCAGGGTGAGCTCGGCCGGACATCCTCCACAGGACAGCCCGCACCCCGTAATCGCGTCAAAAGCGCCCCATCCCCCTGTCTCTCGCCGCGCAAGTTTCCCACCGACGCCCGCTCGGAAGGCGAGAGCCCCGGCGCGGCCCGGAGCTGCGCGGTCCCCGGGGACCGCGCGCAACAAAAGCCCGGCCCGCAACCCCTGCTCCTCGCCTTCCTTTTTCAATTCTCCCCTGATCTCAGGTGGAATTAGGAGGATTAAAGCAGCGAGTAAATGAGGCGAGTGTGCAAAATGACTCCTTTCTGAACCAAACGGCATGCTCCGTGCTGGGGAAATGAGATGCACATTTAAATCTCATCCATCCACCGCCTGCGGCCACCGCCATGTACCTGCCTACTTAGCCCAAGGGTTAATTAATTGAGGCTTCAATGCACTATTGCAAGAGCATTATTGCATTTGATACTCTACATCTGTGATTTAAAACTCTTTCAGTCCCTTGTCAGCAAGGGAGGGTTTTTAACTAGGAAATTAGCATTCAGATAAGGGAACGCTCTATTTGCTTCTGAAAGGAAGGAAATATTAAGGATGCTGGTGCACAAACCGGGCTGTCATATCCTGTCCCATCCTGGAGGGAGCGCGAGGGCCCGGCTCCCCTGGGAGCGGCGGCGACAGGGCGTCGTGCAATGGACGCCAGCGCGAGGGGCGGGCTGGAGGGGGACCCGCGATCAGGGAAACCTTACTCCTCGCAGGCTCCAACCTGCTGGGGCGTGTTTACGTCTGCAAAGTCCGATAATATATTTTCTCCCCACTTCTTAGGAGCTGATTCTTCTTAAAATGCATTGCCACGTTATCTCCAACGTTGGCTTTCTGACTTCCCCGTGGGGCTCGGAGGAAGTAACCCAGTTTCTTAAGGAAAAATGAGAGGTAAACATCACAACAGAATTCTAATGACACTGCAACAAAATCAGGCACAACATTGCTGTTAGTGATTATCTTTATTATTTTAAGTATTGGATTCAAGTGTTAATACACTAACGAATATGAAGAACAGCAATACAAAATAGTGGCTCACAAGCTAACATTCTGGATCAGAAACCAGTTAGAATTATGTGACCCAACCACGTTGTGTTTATTTTATTTTATTTTATTTTTTGAGACGGAGTGTCACTGTGTTGCCCAGGCTGGAGTGCAGTGGCACGATCTCGGCTCACTGCAACCTCTGCCTCCTCTGTTCAAGCAATTTTCCTGCCTCAGCCTCCTGGGTAGCTGGGATTACAGGCCTTGGTCACCACACCCGGCTAAGTTTTCTGCAGTTTTAGTAGAGAAGGTGATTTGCCATGTTGGCCAAGCTGGTCTTGAACTCCTGGCCTCAAGTGATTCGCCTGCCTCGGTCTTTCAAAGTGTTGGGATTATAGGCATGAGTCGCTGTACCCCGCTAAGTTTTCTGTAGTTTTAGTAGAGACAGGGTTTTGCTATGTTGGCCAAACTGGTCTTGAATGCCTGGCCTCAAGTGATCTGCCCGCCTGGGCCTCTCAAAGTGCTGGGATTATATGTGTGAGCCACCAGGGCGCCTGCCTGTGGCCTAATTCTGTTGTAATGTCAGATGTAGACATAGTTTTTTTGTAAAATGGCTACATGATTAAGTTCTGGATTCTCAGGCGAAAAAACAAACCTTTAGAAAAAAAGAAGAGAGAGAGAGAGAGAGAGAGAGAGAGAGAGAGAGAGAGAGAGAGAGAGAGAGAGAGAGAGAGAGAGAGAGAGAGAGAGAGAGAGAGAGAGAGAGAGAGAGAGAGAGAGAGAGAGAGAGAGAGAGAGAGAGAGAGAGAGAGAGAGAGAGAGAGAGAGAGAGAGAGAGAGAGAAAGAAAAGAAAGAAAAGAAAGAAAAGAAAAGAAAGAAAAGAAAGAAAAGAAAAGAAAGAAAAGAAAGAAAGGGAAAAAGGGAGAAAGAAAGAAAGAGAAAGAAAGAAAGGAAAGAAAGAAAGAAAGAAAAGAAAGAAAGAAAAGAAAGGAAAAGAAAGAAAAGCCTTTGCGCTTGCTCACTACAAAATGAACAAATTGCAAGTGGAAAGGAGAATGATTCCCTTTTTGAGTCCCTTCATGCCTAGTGGAATTTGGCAAACTCAGGAATCCTTCAATAACAAACACTTTGCCAAGTGCAAGGACTTGGAATTTCTTCTCTACTGACTCTACTGAACCATGGGCCTTAATTAGGTGAAACAGCATCACCTACAGTGGGATTTGATTGGGACCCCCAAGTCAATAAATTGATTGAATAAAGCTCTTTGGAATTTTCATGAGTTGGGCACAAGATGGGGAACTGGATTTGACGGGGTGTGTGTGTGTGTGTGTGTGTGTGTATGACATCAATTCTGTACTACTTTCTCATAATGGTCCAATTCTGTCTTTAGGTACTTCTTGCTGAATAATCTTACTGATAATTACCCAGAAGTCTCCCTGGCTAATCATCACCTACCTTGCTCAAATTTCACTCTTCTACTTCTTGGTAGCATTGCAAAAAAAAAAAAAAAAAAAAAAAGGAGAATCAGAAAAAGCTCGTGATAATAGCAAGAAATAATAGTTGGGCTGTGTGTTTGACATGGTTTCTTGGCTGTTTCCATTCAAACCTGGAATCCCAGTGCCAATATATGAGTTGCATTTTGTTCCTAAGGGCCAAGTACTCTAACCTTGTTATGTACATAGCATTTCAAGTGTTTCATAATACACCTAGTCTGTATAACTTTGCCTCATTGGTGGCAGTCACCTTTCTGCTTCCACACACAGAGAGACCAGATACTTTCCATTATTTTAAACCTGATTGATATAGTCCTTTAGAAGTAAGAAAACTAGAACTTGCTTTTTGGTCAGCTCTGCACCATATTTTCCCTGCATTGCTCACACTGGTTCATTATGGGAAGGCTTTTCCCCTGACTCCTAGGTGGCCTGCAATGGCGTCTTCGAAATAAAAGAGCACTGCAGGAAGAGTGCATAGTATTTCTGAAGAAAAGAAACACACAAGTGACTCAATAAGTTCTGAAGATTGATAAAATGAAATGGTGAAGTTTTGAATGTACATACTTGACAGCGATGCTTGGAGACATTCAGTGACATCAATCTGAATATCTAAGTCTGCAGAGAGTAAAATTAGTCACAGAATTCCTCTAAGTTACAGGTCCACTCCTTGCTGCCCCACACCCAAATCCCCTCCAGCTCCATTTCTCTCTAGGTCCAGCTGGAACTTCTCTTGCTGGTTCACACCCTCAGTGGTTCCCTTTGTAGAGTGAGAGGGAAAAAGGAACATGTTCCTCTTCCCCAACACCATGATGTTCCTGACAGAAACAGAGACGGTGTCTCATCTTGTCTCTCTTGCTGCTCCTTCACTGTGCAATTCACAAAACAGGCTCTGAGCAAATCATTTGTGGGATCAACAAGTGAAGTCCCATTATGATTCGAGGGACTGTTCCAAATGGCTGGAAGGCAGTTTTATTATACTGAAAAAAAAAATAGCTGAAAAGTGGGCCATAACCTTGGGTTGAGAGATTTTCAGTGCACACTAACGTGTTTGGTGAGCTTTGCCCTGTGGAGCTCCTGAGGGGAAGCAAGAAGAGAGGATGGATGGGAGGCGGCTTGGAGCTCCTGATTCTGAGGGGCCAACTGCAGCGAGACCAGTGCTATAGACTTTCTCAAGTGAAATCTGCTTAGCAATGTGATGGGAAAATAACAATTGATTTAAAAATTCAGCTTGGTCTTTCTTTACATAGGAACATAGGTTTTTTGTCCATGCATTTTTTTGTTTTGGCTTTTGCTTCTTGGTAGGATTTGATTCTCATGAAGGAGGCCAGATGGTTGGCTTGGATGGTGAGGAGTGTCACTCCATAACTCACCTATCTTAGAGCTGGCTCTAAAGGTGGTGCCTCACAAATGGAGAAACAAGGGTCTTGCCTTCTGGCAAGTCTGTTTTGTGAACTGTCCCTTTTGAACGTGGGTCCTTAGCTTCCTCTTGACTTGGAACATACCAGGTGAGACTACAACTCTTTTGCCAACCAAAATATGCTAATAATTAAATGATTCCCTGCTTTTTTTTTTTTTTTTCTTTTTTTTTTTTTTGGTGAGACAAGAGTCTCATTCTGTCGCTGGAGTAAAGCAGCACAATCTCAGCTCACTGCAACCTCCACCTCCCATGTTCAAGTGATTCTCATGCTTCAACTTCTCGAGGAGCTGGGACTACAGGCACATGACACCACACCCGGCTAATTTTTGTATTTTTTAGTAGAGATGGGGTTTCACCATGTTAGCTAGGCTGGTCTTGAACTCCTGGCCTCAAATGATCCATCCACTTCGGCCTCCCAAAATGTTGGGAGGACAGGTGTCAGCCACTCTGCTTGGCTGATCCCCTGCTTCTGCTGGCTGCATTTCCCCAGTTCAGAAGCTAAAGTGCGGATTAAAGATACCAATTCATCTCTTCCTACCTTGGGTAGAAGGGACATAACTCTATTATTTGTTCCTAGGCTACATATACATAAGAGACAGGTAGAGTTCAGGAAGTAGTCCCTGGAAGATTCATTAGCAAAAGCCAGAGGAAGAGAAATCCAAGAGTCACTTCAAATTTTCTCCAGAATTTAGTGGGACAGAAATATAAGTAATAAACACAAAGATTAATAGATGAGCAAGCATATAAATTTTCTTGGTAGCAAAGGAGCCTCATGATGAAAGGTTTCGGTAATAATATTCTTTTAAAAAGAAGTCTTACTTTGGTAAATATCAGTGGAAAGATGTGTGAGTGGATTAAGTCAAGGTGACTCTTTTTCAGAGTGGAGAGGGCAGTTTATTTGCTTTAAAATCAATGCAAATCGAATTGAAAAGTGCCAGATTCTCAATGGAAAAGAAAAATGCAGCAATTAAAAAGCCTTCAATTAATGTTTTTCCCCCTTGGTAAAAGAAAAGCAAACTCACACAAAAGCGTCTGCAGAAGTGCCCTGCTAAGCAGCCTGTAATAAAAGCAGCAGCCATCACTGGGGATTCAGAATCTCAAGGTTCTTCCAGTCAAGACAATCAGGAAAGAGATTATTTTATTAGCCACACCCCCAAAGTTGGCCCTGTTAGCAAGTGTAATGGGACTTTTTTCAGTTTCATAAAATATCTTGATAACTGGAAAGTGCCAGTTAATAGTACCCTGTTCCAACTATGAATTTCACAAAGATTAATATACCCCTTTCGGTTTCTTAAGATTCCATCAGGACGCCTCCCCTAGTCTTGGGTGTTTTACAATCTCAGTGGGCACGAAGCTCAACTGAAACTACCTTTCAACAGCTTAACTGTCATCTTCATCTTCTTCTGGCATAAAAATACATATTTTTTCCCATAATAAAGATTTTTTATAATAGCAATAAAGTAACTCCAGAGAACATGGTTGTCTTGAGATAGCTTAACTCTGTCTGGTGTCTCATAACGCCCCGGGGATACAGCAGGCCCATAATACTCCCTTTTGCTGCCATGTCTTTGCTTAATTAAAGAATAAAGCCAAAAGGTCAATGCTGGAGAAAAATGTAAATCTTCAAAACTTTCCTTTCTTGACCTAAACTCTGTGTTGTAAAACCTCAGTAATCTCTGTAACAAGCAGTACACCTACCCAGCACAGAGACACCAGAATACACATCACATCTTTAAAATATGGTTTTGACGCTATGAAAACAAATTCCTGACCTCAGGACTTGGAATTACAGTTCTGACTTTTTAGAGAGAGACCTTCACAAACCATCCACTGATCCCCAGTGAATGGGAAACACTATAGCAGAAGCCATCTCCTTCATCAAACATGATTTGTCACTGTATTTCTGAGCATCACTGTGTTGACTCTCACACAGCTAGAAAGTGAGAAAGTGAGGTGTGTGTGTTTTTGTAGGGAGGAAAAATGAATATGTATATTCACCTCTATGGCTTATTTGTTATTCCATTGCTGCTGTGAGTGCAAAATATGATTTCAGCTCCAATCGTTTTATGAGTTCTCTGATTATGGTCCATCATAATGAGCAAGGTGGTTTGGACATTGGTTTAGTTTACAGGAGCTGCAATCATTTGCTATGGAGATTTACAGACTATAATATAGGCACCATACTCAAAATGGATATTTCTGACCAATGATACTCATTTTAAATAGGAGCTATTCAATCTCAAAACTGATTTGTTAGAGCTGATGCAATGAAATAATAAATATTACTTGCTTTCAAGAAATAGAACCTTCTTACCGCATTTGTGGCTGTGCTAATTGAAGGAAAAGTGTTATTCCATTATGGAACTAATTAAATGTCATCTGCTTCTCTCTCAGATGAATAAATGGACAGACAGATGCTACGTTGATCAATTAATGTTGTGATAGATCAATCAATTGATTTGGACCTAGATAATATGTATTTATGGAAGATAGAGAATGATTTATTTATTTATTTCTAGCAAATAAGAGAATCCAAATGTGACTTTATCCTATAAATGGGAACAGATGATGAGCAAAGAGTTGCCATTGTAATCTTGCTGTGAAAAAGAAAATTCATCCTTCTTCTTTTGCTTACATATTCAGCAGACATTATGGCTCAATAAAAATGGGGTGTTTAAATATTTGATAAACATGGGTAGAGCAATGCATTGCTAAAACTGCTAGAGTAGCCTGGCAGATTCTCATGGAAACATAAATTTGCCTGCATACAAATGGAACTGTTTGGTAATTCTGGCTTTAAAATTACCCCCCTCTCTCCTCTCTCTCACATTTTTCTTTTCAACTGTTATTTGATAGGGCTTGGGCTTTCATGGATGGGATTTAAACTGTGCAAACTGTCAGCTTTGCTAACCACATTAAATGGATCTCACACTAGTGCCTAGACATTTGCAGGCTTCTCTTAGCTATCATTCAGTAGAAGCAACCAGAGAGGGTTCTCAAGCTCTATTGATTTTACATCATTGACACACTTCTTACATCAATCTGAAAGTCAAGTGTAGTAAACTTATCACCAATATGGAAGACTCTTCAGGTTGGTCTATACCCATCTTCTGCAGTGAAAACTGACTCTGCCATGCCCCAGGGGGGAGGCTGGCCCTGGCAGTAGGTTATGGGAGCCCCTTTAATCAATGTGGTGCTTCAGCTGGGCAGAGAGAAGTGGCATCTGGTGGACAGAGGGATGCCAAAGAGGGAGGTGCATGGCTGACCATGAGGATTGCCAGATGCCAGCATTTTATCTTGTTGGTCTCTGGATCTCAAGGATAGAATACAGAAAAACCCAAAATGGTACAATTTCTCTCTCTCTCTCTCTCTCTCTCTCTCTCTCTCTGTGTGTGTGTGTGTGTGTGTGTGTGTAATTTTTAACAGTTGTTGAGCATGGCCTCCCCTTCATGATACTGTAAGCCTGTTTGCTTCTAAAATCCATAAGCCACAAATGAAGCCATGGGATTTATAAAGGAAAGTGAAAATGAGTGACATGCTTGGCCAATGATCTATGGCTTTTAGTAAAATTCGATTAAGAGTAGGATTATTAGGGCTGGGCATGGTGGTGCATGCCTATAATCCTAGCACTTTGGAAGGCCAAGGTGGGTGGATCACTTGAGCCCAGGAGTTTGAGACAAGCCTGGGCAACATGGCAAAACCCTGTCTCTACTAAAAATAAAAGAATTAGCCTGGCTTGGTGGTATGTGCCTGTAGTCCCAGCTGATGGGGAGGTTTAGGTGGGAGGATTGCTGGAGCCCAGGAGGTCTAGGTTGCAGTGAGCTGTGATCACACCACTGCATTCCAGCCTAGGTGACAGAGCAAGACCCTGGTAAAAAAAAAAAAAAAAAAAAAAAAAGCATAGGGTTATAGCAAGGATCACAGAATGTGGAATTCACTCAGCAAACAGAGGCTATTGGAGAGGTTTGTGTTTAGGGAGTTGTCAAATAGATAAATATACTCGCTGAGTATCTGCTAGATGCCAAGCATGGAACAAAGCCTACACAAAAGCAGCAGCAATTGTACTGAATTATGATTATGAGAATAGAAAATGCTCTGTCTAGACCAGGGTGTCTCAAAGTTTGGGGCACTCGAATAGCAGCTTTATAACCACAGCAGCTACCTAGGGTCCACCACTCAGACTCAGTTAGGTTGGCAGGAGTAAGGAGGGAGGTAAGGGAGAGATAAAAAGGAAGGTGGGAAAGGAGGGGCAAGGTCAGAATCACACAATTTTAAAAAGGCATCTCAGATACTGAGTCTAAGGATGCTGATCTAAGTCATAGTCCTCATGTTAAATGAGAGCAAGACTGTCCCTTGCAATCTGTGTTCCAGTTTTATTTTGTTCCCTAGTGCAGTGGTCCCCAACTTTTTTGACATAAGCAACCATTTTTGTGAAAGATGATTTTTCCATGGATGTTGTTGGAGGGGATGGTTTCAGGATGAAACTGTTTCACCTTAGATCATCAGGTATTAGATTCTCATAAGGAGCACACAACCCAGAGCCCGCATATATGCAGTTCACAATAGGGTTTGCGCTCCTATGAGAATCTAATGCCACCACCGATCTGACAGGAGGCAGAGCTCAGGCGGTAATGCTTGCTCCCCTGCCGCTCACCTCCTGCTGTGCCGCCCGGTTCCTAATGGTCTTACAGACCATACCAGTCTGTGGCACAGGGGCTGGGGACCTTTGTCCTAGTGTATCCGTTTCCTATGGCCACTGTAACAAATTACCACAAATTTAGTGGCTAAAACAAGACAAAGTCATTTTTGGACAGTTCTAGAGGTCAGAAGGTCAGTGTCACTGAACTGAAGTTGAGGTGTCGGCAGGGTCATCCTCTAAGGGAGCATCTGTTCCCTGCCTTTCTCAGCTTTTAGAGCTGCATTCCTTGCATTGCTTGGCTCATGGCCCCTTCCTTCATCTTCAGGGCACCAGCACAGCATCTCCTCTTTCCAACGGTGCTTCCCTCTGCTCCTGCCACACAGCCTTCTCCTCTTCTGTGTCAGAGCTCCCTCTGCCTTGCTTGTGATTGCATCGAGGGCCCACTGGTCTAACCCAAGATCCTTCCCTCATCTCAAAACCCTTAATTTAATCACATCTGTAAAGTGCCTTCTACCATACAGGGTAATGATAGTCCATCACAGGTTCCAGAGATTAGGACATTGATATCCTTGAGAGCCTTATTCAGCCTATCACACCCAGTGGTGGTGTCTTTCTTAAAGTCACATTTATAAAGTCAGGTGTAACTAACACACAATAAAATTCACTCCATTAAAGTATACAGTGTACAGTTTGATGAATTTTGACAAAAGTATGCAGTTGTGTAACTGTTATCACAATTAAGAAACAGAACATTTCCATTACCCCAAAAAGTTTCCTTCTGTCTCTTTGTAATGATCTGTCTCTTGTCCCAGTAATTTTGCCTTTTCCAGAATGTCATATAAACAGAATCCTATGTATCCAGTTTTGTGTGTCTGGCTTTTTTCACTTAGCATGATGTTTCTGAGATTTATCCATGTAGCTGTGTGTCATTCATTCATTCATTTTTGTTGCTGAATGATACTCCATTGAACGGAATTGTGTATTTATTCACCAGTTAACAATATTTGGGTTGCTTCCTCTTGGGAACAGTTTTAAGAACCTACTAATCTGTTTTCCAAAGTAGCTATATGATTTTGCATTCTTACTAGCAGAGTCTTTCTTTTTAATTTTAGCAATCCTTACAGGTGTGTACTGAGATCTCATGGTAGTTTTAATTTGTGTTTCCCTGATACCCAATGGTTTTGAACATCCTTTCATGTGCTAATTAGCTATTTGTTTATCTTCTTTGGTGAAGTGTCTTTTCAATTTTTTTTTTTTTTTTTTTTTTTTGCCTATTTTTAATTGGCTTGTTGGTCTTCTAAATTGTCAAAGTTTTTTTTTTTTTTTTTTAATATATTCTAGATTCAAGTTCTTTATCAGATTTTTGCTGTGCAAATATTTCTCCTCACTTGTAGCTTTCCACTTAATATCATTTTTTAAGTTGGCAATTAGGATTAACAAAACCTGAAGTGGACTCATAATACAAAACTTTAGAGATGAAAGTGTTTTAAAAATAAAACTGTACATACATCATAGAATGCTATGTAGCCATAAAAAAGAATGAGATCTTGTCCTTTACAGGAACATGGATGAAGTTGGAGGCCATTATTCTTAGCAAACTAACGCAGGGACAGAAAACCAAATACCGCATGTTCTCACTTGTAAGTGGGAACTCAGTGATGGGCACGCATGGACACACAGAGGGAAGCAATATACCCTGGGGCCTATTGGAAGGTGAAGGGTGGGAGGAGGAAGAGGATCAGGAAAAATAACTACTGGTACTAGGCTTAATACCTGGGTGACAAAATAATCTGTACAACAAACCCCCATGACACAAGTTTACCTCTATAACAAACTTGTATATGTACCCCTGAATGTAAAATAAAAGTTAAGATAAAAGTAAAACTAAATCAACATGCATACATTTTTAGACTCTAATCTTTTTATTTATTTATTTATTTATTTATTTATTTTGAGATGGAGTCTCGCTCTGTCGCCCAGGCTGGAGTGCAGTGGTGCAATCTCTGCTCACTGCAAGCTCCCCCTTTCCCGGGTTCACACCATTCTCCTGCCTCAGCCTCCTGAGTAGCTGGGACTACAGGTCCCGCCACCACGCCCAGCTCATTTTTGTATTTTTAGTAGAGATGGAGTTTCACTGTGTTAGCCAAGATGGTCTCGATCTCCTGACCTCGTGATCCACCCTCCTCGGCCTCCCAAAGTGCTGGGATTACAGGTGTGAGCCACCGCTCCTGGCCTAGACTCTAATCTTGATCTTAAAGTTGGTTGCCTGAAAATGAAGTCATCTGGATCCCAACTCCCAGACTCCCGCTTTTTATTTTCCAGCTATATGACTGAAAAATTCCATTTCTGTAGCTGTAATTTTCATGTGGCCCAAAACAGCATTTGTTATTCTCTCAACATTTGGCTCTACAGCAACTGTAAAATACTAATCATGGTGCTGAGCCCACATTCCTCGGTGACATTGGCATACCACAAAAAAGCATTTGGCAGGATCTGGATCTATACATACTGAAGTTGTTTATTTTTGTTTAAGAAACAGACAAGTTAATTTCACCTCCATTTGGGACACAGAAAAGAGTCAATGTTTGCCAAGTCGAAAAACACAAAATTGGTAAAGGGAAAAAAAAATGCATTTTCAAGCCTCTAAAATGGAATTAGAAACAGGAGAGAGGGGGGAAAATGTTACACATATGACTAGAGTATCCCTCTTAAAATTGCCTCAGGCTTCTACTTGAAAATCTTATTTCTTGAAAGTTCCCTACCAGAAGATTCTGTCCCATGCTAAGAATAGAACGCAACTTCAAAATAGCTGGCTGGCATTTTCAATGACTGGGCACTGTTTTTAAAACATTCTGTGACTTGAGAGTTGGGGTGAAAATACTGAAAATTGGAATGTACAATTTGCTTCCTACTAGAAATACATCTTTGTTTGAAAAAGCTTTTACAGCTTTATTTTATTTTATTTATTTATTTATTTATTTATTTATTTATTTATTTATTTTTGAGATGGAGTCTCGCTCTGTCGCCCGGGCTGGAGTGCGGTGGCCGGATCTCGGCTCACTGCAAGCTCCGCCTCCCGGGTTTACGCCATTCTCCTGCCTCAGCCTCCCGAGTAGCTGGGACTACAGGCACCCGCCACCTCGCCCAGCTAGTTTTTTGTATTTTTTAGTAGAGACGGGGTTTCACCGTGTTAGCCAGGATGGTCTCCATCTCCTGACCTCGTGATCCTCCCGCCTCGGCCTCCCAAAGTGCTGGGATTACAGGCTTGAGCCACCACGCCCAGCCTTACAGCCTTATTTTAACACCCTGAACCTCAACAGCCTCTGTCTTCTTGGGGGTTAGGGTGAGAAATGTGGAAGTAATGTTCTGAAAGCCAGACCCCACATCCCTTGGGTGAGGGTGCCCCAATCAGGAGGAGGGGTAGAGGCCTGTTGTCCTATTTTGGTGCAAGAGCAGGGACAACCAGAGAAGACCCTTGCCTCAGACACTTGCCCCAATGTTGTTGCAAGGGTGCACAAAGAGAAATGTTATCAAACCATCTAATTCTGCCCTCCTGTCAGGCTAACAGGGACTTCGAATGCACAACTGGCCCAGAGCTGATTACCTTCAGGTGCGGTTAGGTTGAGTTAAAAATTCCATTAGCAGTGCACAGGCGTTGGGAACAAGGTTTCTCAGGGGTGGGCTTTTTCTACTTAACAAGGAAGAAATGGCTTCTCATGTCACAGTTATCGCAGGGAGAGGACCCTGGTTTGTTTACACTCTGCAGAGGAGTAGAGCCTCAGCTCTGCAGGCCTGGAGGCAGAGGCCAGCGCAAGTCAGAGAGGGAGCACACTTTTCAGAGAGGAGACGATGCTCCCAGCCATCACGCCAGCGGGAAAGGCAGGGCCCCCTTAAGTGCGACCTTGAGCCAGTCCCATGAATCACCCACCCACGGTTCTCAACCTAATTGTTTTACATTTTCTCCTAATAACCCTCCTTCCTCACCCTAAACTAAACATTGAAGAATTGCCCTCTATTTGCGAAGCTCCAAGGCGTGCAGAAGAGGCAAGTGCTGTTTACTACTCCCTGCCTTGCTTTTAATTTTATTCTAGTAGGAAATCATTTAGACCATCAGAGTCCCATCTTCCTTCTTTGAGGCTTTTGGGTTTGAATAGCTCATAGAAGTACTTCCCTCAGCCTCAATATTTCAATGCATGCTTGATTGCAATGGTTTTAAAAAGAAAAGAAAAAAGAGGAGGACAAGCAAACAGGCAAATTTGGAACAAAACTAGGCATTTGAAAAGATCCTTTAGGTTGAGCTGTTTTTTCACTCAGGCAACCTCTTGTATTGCTGATATTGTTTCATGATCAGGGCTTGCATTCTCTGTTTCCCTCTTCATCTGCACACTTAAACTGTTCATTAGTGGAGAATGGGACAGCCTGGGAAAGGAAGAAACCAACAAAGCAGCCCGGGGAGCTGGAGAACAGCTCTTTCTCCTGGGGTTGTTGCCCTGGGCTTTCCTAGGAGCCCTGGCCAGTTCCCCTGGGGTCCCGCACCGGTTTAAATGGAGAGCGAGTCCTCAGCAGCTAGGGGCAGCAGGCGGCATGCGGGTGGTGATGGCAGCAGGGGGATGGAGATGGAGGGAGAGAACTGGAACCCCACGCAGGCTCTGAGCAAACACCCTCTGTGGCTTCCCACCGACCTCATAGTCAGCCTGGCATTCAGGGGGCTCCATTGATCTGTCAGTTATTGGCATGATGGTTTGTGCACTTAGCACAAACATCGATCAAAATGTGGCTGAGGAGCTATGAGCAGTTGAAAGCTATGGTGTGCCAAGGTACAAGGGCCCAGAACCACTCACATGGCCTCAAGAGAGGTCCAGGAACATCTTTTGAAAAGGCCACAGGGGACCCCATTGTGGGGGGCCTTAGTGCTTCTGACTTCAAAAAAGTCACCATACACAGAACTACCTTCTGAATTCTTCCTGGATTGGCACCTTTTTTTTTTTTTTTTTTTATTGAGACAGGGTCCCACTCTGTCACCCAAGCTGGAGTGCAGTGACGCAATCATGGCTCACTGCAGCCTTGACCTCCCAGTCTCAAGTGATCCTTCTGCCCCAGCCTCCAGATTAGCTGGACCACAGGCATCTGCCACTATGCCAGGCTTTTTTTGTTTTTTGCTTTTTTAGAGATGGGATTGCACATGTTGCCCAGGCTGGTCTGGAACTCCCAGGCTCAAGCCATCCGTCCACCTCAGCTTCCCGAACTGCTGGAATTACAGATGTGAGCCAGGGCGCCGGGCCTGGATTGGCACTTTTTGGCATGTCTTGTTCCCCACTGAGATGTGAGCCCCTTGAGGTCAGGGGCCTTGCATCACTGTCGCTGCATACCTAGGCTAAAACACACCTGTCTTGAGAAGGTGTTCGGTGCCTGTTGCAAGGAAGATAAGCTGGCAGTGGAACAGGAGGAGGAGACCTCATGGTGCAGCTGTAGGTGGAAACATGGTTTTAAGAGAACACTGAGCCACCTGCTGGTGTCCACACAAAGCTCTGCTCCCACTGACCCCTCAAAGAACAAGGGACAAGAGAGGCTCCTCCAGGTCTGAGAGGGCAAGGGGCCAGCAGGTCAGGGTGTGGGAGTCAGCTGAGTCTGGCTGACTTGCCTTCAGGCCTATTTCTGGCCCTCCAGATGGCCTCCCGGGGGCATTACAGAAGATGCTGAGGATGATTTCTCAGCCCTCTCCCACTGTTATTTGGCCTCAACCACTGCAAGTCCTGCCTTGGGGGTTAGGCTTTTGCTAAGTTTTAATCTATGGCTATCAGAAGGGTCACTATGTTTTCAGGTGGAAATATGTACTGATGATTACCATGGATATTGCCAACAGGGCAGACCATCCTCTCAGTCAGAAGATTCTTCAGGAAACTTCGGGAAAGACAGCACCTTGGACAGGAGGAAGAAACCTCCTCTGCTGCCACAGCCCTGAGTATCCAGTGGTGCGAATCTCTGCCATGCCCATGGCTTCCTGTGCTGGGGTCCAGACACCTGCCTGAAGGAGATGTGGGGCATGAAGATTCTCTTTTTATTATCTTCTTAAATATGTGGCTGTCAGCCAGGCGCAGTGGCTCACGCCTGTAATGCCAGCACTTTGGGAGACTGAGGCAGGTTGATCACAAGGTCAGGATTTTGAGACCAGCCTGGCCAACATAGTGAAACCCTGTCTCTACTAAAAATACAAAAAAAAAAAAAAAAAATCAGCTGGTTGTGGTGGCAGGTGCCTGTAATCCCAGCTACTTGGGAGGCTGAGGCAGGAGAATCACTTGAACCTGGGGGCAGGTGGAGGTTGCAGTAAGCTATCACACTATTGCGCTCCAGCCTGGGCCACAGTTTAAGACTCTGTCTCAAAAAAAAGAAAAAAAAAAGGGGCTGTCTCCCCCATTCCTGGCATGAAAGGCGCCTACTTTCTGTGGGCTCACCTCCCTGTGTTCAATCCTTTCAGCCAGTTCCTCTCACACTCTGGGTGCCGTCTCTCCTCCCCTCATCTGTTTACATCACGGCTCCCCAGCCCCACCTCCACCCCAAGGAGTGACCAGCCTACAAACGCTCTTGCCAGCCAGGGCGGTCCTCTTGGCTGCCAAAGCTCTGTGCAGTTGCAGTCACAGACAATCAGATTAAATGTCCTATCACCCGGCATTGATCAGATTAGCAACCTTGTGACTATTCATTAATTGTATTTTCTCTCGGAGCCTGGTTCAACTCAATACCCAGTGCATTGTTGGTGGCATAAAAAGTAAATACAAATAGGGTGTTTGTTACATTTTAGAATAAACTGCCTGCTACCTTTTCAAAACAAAATAGAAGAGGAGAGGTTAATGCAATGTTAATTTTCCTGAGGCAATATAGTTAAACTAGGAGATTTCCCAAGAGTCATTAACATTCTGTAAAAGGCCTTTTAGAATTCCTGTGTCCTCAGAGCTTCAGGAAACCCCCTGCTACCTTGGTAAATTTGGCCAGGGTTCCCCGGGACCCATTTTTTTGTGTGTGGTAGAAGTCACAGAGGGTAGGCCCAAACCCTTGAAGTGAAGGGGAAAAGAAATCAGGGCGTTTATGTATGTGACTGGAGAAGTCTCACATACGATTGTCCTGGATTTAAATATATAGGAAGACGACAAAGGCTACCAAGGGTGTTTCCCCGCCTCAGAAGCCCAAAGCCCAGAGGCCCAGCCCCGCTCCCTGGGTGCACGCAGAGCCCCACCGAAGGATGCTGGCGTCCCATGGGAGAGGGATGCTGTGGGAGGAGCTACTTCGCCCTGATTTCCACACATCTCTCCCCTCTTCCACCTGACCACAAGAAGAACCCGAGGCCCTGGGCGGTCAGGAGACTCAGTGGCTATCACTCACTGGGCGGTAAAGCCGGTAAATCACCCACCTCCAGCAACATTGCCAGATCCCACCTGACAGTCTTGAGGGTCACAAATGCGAGCGCCCTCCTGTTTGTTCCATTTCAGGATTCGTGGCATTCCAGTCAGAAGAAATCGAGAAGAGAAGCTGCTAAATAATTATCCATAAACATTCCCGGACAGCAAAATCTGTTAATGAGTGGAAAGTCTTTGTGGGAAAATGGTTAAGAATCTCATCATCTGACATGATTAAAATGCTATTAGATAAAGAACTTGGGAAACTGGGGAGAAGCTTGGAAAGGCCGATAAACAGGGCAGCCTCACATGCGCTCTCCACACAGACCTTTCAGGAGAACATTTCCGTTTTTCTTATCTAACTTTCATCCTTTCCTCAGTTTCTAGGTGGAGAATACCCACTCCTTGGATTTTTTTAAATGTAAAATGTCCATAATTTAATGTTTAATGAGCTCCAGGCACAGTACCGGGCACTTTATCTCATCCCATCTTTAGGTGCCCTCCTCATCTCATACTGTCCCTGCAGGGCTAGGAGAGAAAGCAGAGGAATTTCTTGTAAGTTCTCAGGAGCCAGGCAGATCTTGGGCCATGCCCAGCTGCCCTCTCCGGCTGTCTGACTCTGAGCAAGCTGGTAGCTTCTCCAGGTAGCAGTTCCCTCATCTATAAAATGCAGATGAAGACAGCCTCTCTCAGATCTGGCTGTGGTGAGGTTAGAAGAAAACGTACTTTAAAAAGGATTAGCCTAAGGCCAAGTATAGGATGCCTTTCATTATGGAAGATAGCATTTATATACATATATATAGTTAGTGTGAATCTCTTCTCCCTCTTTGGTATTTTCCATATAACTTTGTTTATCATTTACTTATTGCCTGTGAATCTCATAGGCGCACAAACCCTCTCCAAAGCAGATTTAATTGGGGCGAAAAAGGTAGGAATCCTGTGAAAAAGAAATCTCTGTGGCTATGTGAAGGAGTAAACATTTCACTGATAGGCGCCAATGTTTGTTGTTCTGTGAAAATCTGCTTAATTTACAAGCAACAGTGATACTCCCAATAGATTAAGTTGAATTCACCCTTGAGAAATTTTAATTTCAGTGTCACTATTGTTATAATCTGGAGGTCTTCCAAGATGGACATGTCAGTAGAAAAACAGTGACTCATCTGAGAAACTCATTTTTCTTACGTACTGTCCAACTTCCTTCCTTTCCTCAGTATTTAAGTGGAGAATACCCACTCATTTGATTTTTAAAAATATAAAATAATACATATATATGTATATGTGTACACACACACATATATATTCTGCTTTATATAGTTTAGCATTAAAATGTATTTGAGTAATACCTAAGACCATGTCTATTTAATTTTAACCAGTGGGTTATGGGAATCATCAAAAATCAAACGCAATAAAAAGAAACAATATTTATGGCATTTTAAAGCCTATCCATTATTGGTTAGTGCTCCCCTCAATTGTTTAACTGCAATTGGTTCCACTTTCTCAGTGTGGATGATTTTTATACATCTGAGTTAAAAAATAATGCTGCTTGCAAGTGAAAAGTTAAAGACCAAGACAAGGCCTATTAGAATAACATTACACTTTTTTATTCCCTGCACTTACTTTGTCAATTACTAATTATTTCCCTTTTGCCATGCAACAAAATAGAAGCCATAAAATCTTTGATTTAATGAAAACTTCCTCACCAAATAGGTCCTCTAACTCTGCTGAAGGCTTATAGGTAATTTATCTACCTCAGTAGGCAATGACCTTTTGTGAATCATGAGTCATTCCTCACTCCGGATGAGAGGGATCCAGATGCCATCCCACCCGCTGCCTGGCCCCTCCTTCCTCCATCCAGCAGAGGCTGTGCGGCGCCTGTGCCCTGCCTCCCGACTTCCCCGAAGTGGGCTGTAATTAGTACTCGCACAGGGAACCTGCCAGGGAGTGGATTTCCCGCCTCCTGTGCTCCTTTGGCTCCTTCGTTAAGGTGACTGAACACTGAATGTTCTTTTCTAAGTGACCCTGAAGAAAAAGGGGTGAGGGATGGTAGAGGCCAAGGTAAGTCTTATTATTGTCTGGGAAGTAGGAATACTTCCTCGCACTTCAACAGAAGCCTCTCTGCCTACTCTTCCCAAAGCATAGTTATGGAGAAAATCTCCAGGTGCTCAGAATGGCATTTTGGGGTCAGTATTTTTATTTTTATTTTTTAATTTTTGAGACCGAGTCTCTCTGTGTCGCCCAGGCTGGAGTGCAGTGGCCGGATCTCAGCTCACTGCAAGCTCCGCCTCCCGGGTTTACGCCATTCTCCAGCCTCAGCCTCCCGAGTAGCTGGGACTACAGGCGCCCACCACCTTGCCCGGCTAGTTTTTTGTATTTTTTAGTAGAGACGGGGTTTCACCATTCACAGGATGGTCTCCATCTCCTGACCTCGTGATCCGCCCGCTTAGGCCTCCCAAAGTGCTTTGAGGTCAGCATTTTAGCGGCACATAGTAGTGCATGCTGGGAGCCACACGCAGTTCTGGGGTTTCCAGGTGGTTTTGACTGAGACTCTAACGTGCACGTTATTTGTAAATTGTATACATGTACTATTGATTGTACATTATATACATGTGTTACTAGTTATATACAGGGATCTCTAGCTATACATATGTATTACTGTACACATACATGTATTACTGCTCTGGACCAAAATATTAAGTGCATTATAAAACACATACAAATGTAGAAGTAGGAAAAGCATGAGACGAACAATGAAGACGAAGATTTTAAATATTTTCTCCCTATTGGCTTCTGGATCTTCTTGTAAATCTTTCTGCTTTCTGGAGGTCCGGAGAGAAGAATAATATGCGCTTGTTTTGTTTCAAAGTAGGTTTCTCTAAGGCCACAGGTAACAGTGCTGGGGGTTGGGGCCGTTTCATACCATGCTCCCCACGGATGTCTGAGGTGCAGGGGTAGTGCAGGGGGTTGGGGGAAAGGGGCATTAGTAACTGTCTGAAAGATCGGGTTGCTCCCCCACCCACCTCACCCCACCCATTTGTGCTTTCCATCCCTGAGAGTGGCCGCTGCTGGGAGAGTGAAAATATTTGCAGACCAATAGCTCTGGAATTCCTTTCAAAGTGGTTGAAAAATCTGTCTTCAAAATAGGTGGGCAATGGTGGAAGGTTTAGAAGCACAGCTGCAGGCCGAGGCAGCACTGGCACAGGCCTGGGTGGGAGGCAGAGGCGACTCCACTCTGCCCCACCAGGCGGGCGGGTGTAGCCGGTGACTCCACACGGTTGGAGGGGGCCTCACACAGGGGAGAACTTGTCCTTTCTCACTGAAAGGTCAGAAAGAAATTAGAGGTGGTCTTTCATTGCTGCCTTCACCAGAGGAACATCCCATCTGAATGTAAAAGACATGAACCTTGCAAATGTGAAAGTAGGTACAGTTTGTGGGGCAACGTCAGGCTGAACCTTACATCTGACTTTGATCACTTCTTGCTGCCATGTCTGGACAGCGCAAGAAATAGTGGGAAATAACAGACAAATCAGACTGCATAACAAATCCAAACTTTGAAATGCTTAGTCAAGTGCTTTATTTTAATTAATATGCACATTCGTATAACTAATTAAATGAGACTACCTTTAAATTATGTTCAACTCACAAGGTTGAATGAAATAGACTCAACACGCTAATCTTGCTGATAAAACTATATTTCTTTTTTCTGGGGCGGGGGAAGAAATCCAGTTCCTTCAAATGGGATATTTTTAGATATTCTTATTTAATTTCAAAGAAAATAAAGAGTCAATGGCAGAAATATTGTGGTTTTTTGAAAATATTTAAAAAAAAAGGAACAGAATTCCTTGATAACTTTCTGCATTTGAAATAAGTATGCTACCAGGAAAAGGAAACATTAAACCTATATTTTAGGGAAATAATTAAAAAAAAAAAAAAAACAAGAAGGAAAAACTCCTACCACTACATAGTTTCTTTCTAGGTCAATGATTTTGCTTCATTCAGTTGTCTGGGTGAGGCTGGTGACTGTGACCTGCCAAGGGAAGCCACTGGATTTGACACATTTCAGTGTCAGCTCTGGGATCTCTGTCTTAAATCTGTCAGGATGGCCCTGTGGCCACTTCTGCAAAAACCCTTGGGGACAAAATTTATTGTTATTCCTCAATAGCTTTTTGTTCACTTCCAAAATAGGGGTCCTGGGTCATGCTAACGATTGTGGAGAGACAAAATGCTCTTTCTATATTTTATTAAACAGATCTCTTAATAATTAATCGATTGTGAAAATTATTTTCCATCACTGTTGACACTAAAGCTAAAGCATTGGGTTTTGTTTTTTCTTTTCCTTTTTTTGTTTTTCCTCAGCCTTTTTCTTTTCCTTTTAAATTGCTCTCTGCGGATTTCCTCAGCTACAAAGCAAGTGAGTAGAGAAAGCCCGATTTATGACTTGGCTTTTTAAACCATAATCACCCCTCTGGGCTTCTACCGGAGAAGGGCTGAGGGATTTTGTAGGTTGCCAGATAAACACCTGAGAAAACGTGTTCTCAGATTCCCCGAATCCACCCAGGGACCATGATCCCATGGATAGCAGCAATCCCAAGAAGCCCATCTGGGCTGCACCACAGCATGGCGCCGCCAACGGGAGATGGCATCACTGGTCATTCTCATTCTCTCTCAAGGAGCGTCTGTGTTTCCAGGAGAAAATAGCTTAGTAAGAGTTACTGTCTTCATCTCCAGCTGGGGTAAGAAGGAAACATTGCCGAGCTGAGGTATTAGCCCAGAGTTCCATTTCCAGATAGTGGAGTTTGCACCATTTTCAGCCTCCAGCAAGATTGCATTAAAAGATGGGTAGTGTCTTAGTGAGTCGGGCCCCAAGTCACTGACAGATTAATACCAGATAAGGGACATTGCTAGGGAAATGCACAGCAAGCAGTTCCTCTGACCTTTCCTTACTAAAAGGTCAGAAAGAAATTAGAGGTGGTCTTCATAGCTGCTTCTCTTAAGGAATATTCCATCTGAATGTTTAAGATGTGAACCTTGCAAATGTAGAACTAGACAGCCCGCAGGTGGGGAGTGTGGAGTTGGGCTTCTATTAGGAGAGGGGCCCCTGAGGAGTGTGTGGGGTGGAGTAGGCATGGCTAGGTGCACAGCGGAAGCTACCAAACTAGGTGATGCAAAAGCCAAGTGGGCAAAAGTAACAGTTTGGAAACGCACGGTAGAGCAAAGCCTGCTGGCAGCAGCATCAATATTCTCCCTCTGAGCACTAATTACATTATTAAGCAAACAGACCAACACAGGAGCTGAGGGACGGAAACATGTATTTAGGATCCAGTCACTCTCCACTTGGCTGTAAATAATCACGTGCAGTACACAGTTCTTTCCAACCAAAGTGCACTATGGAGCCTTTTCCGTAACTTTTTAAAAATTTCCTAAGCTTGAGAAAGGGAAGTGTTGTGTTCCAAACAAGCCAGTTTTGTAGAAGTCAGATTCTCTACACTCAACGCTTCCCAACTCTATCAGATATTTCTGAGAGTGATGAGCAGAACAGCCAACATCTTCCCAGAGGAGATGCAGGATTCGGCAGTCACAGGAGATAGGTTCCTTGAGCGGCAACTTGCATTTTCTTGGCTGCAAACAGCACACACTTGCTAATTAGACCTTTGCAATACGCGAGAACCCAAATCTGCTTTGACGTAACTAAATCCAGTCTAAAGCGGTGGATGTAAACACAGGACTGGAAGAAACCAGGAACAACATGGAAAGGATTTATATGCAATGGGAATAAATCTGCTTTTTCAGAAAGTCTAAGAGGAGCCTGCAGAAGGAAATCTGCAGCAGGCTGAGCCAGCCGGGTGAATGGCAGAGAGAATAGAGGCTATTTGAATACTGATGTGGCCCTCACTTTCTTCCATTTCCATTAATGACATGCTCATCAAGGGCAAACAATGGGACCGGCTGCCGGCGCCTGTCACAGTGTGTGGGTGCTGGGATGCCAGGCTGTCATCCCCAGGCTGCATTTAGAGACCTGCACGCTAATAAGAAGTGCTCTGTGCCGTCAATGCAGACAGGTGCTTCCGCGGCTGGGACATGCTCCATTCCCTTCCCCCTGAAACCCTCCTCTCTCAGCCCCCCTGACAGACACCATGAAATGCACAAATTAACAGCCCCATCATGTTGGGCTGCTGCTGCCTGCGGTGAAAGCAGAAAATCAAGTTGTCACCTAGGGTGCAGTGATAAAGCCACAGCCTCATTTCTCTGTTGGTGCCCTATAATAGCAAATGCCAGACAGCTGGATGGATGGGAGGCTTTAGATTAAGGCCTTGATGCACTCTGGGCAGAGAATTAGTAGTTGCTGTTTCCATGTGGATATTCTGTTCAAAACAAACATCTGGAGAGAGCCAAGTTTCCTAGGACAGAAATGCCTTTTGCTTCTTCTAGAATCAAAGAAAGCAGCCAAGAGAGAGTGGTATTTCCTTTCTCATAAGATTCCAACTCTAAATTTGCTATGAACTTTATCAAGGACCTAGAGCTATGTGAAGGTTAAGAACTAGGCAAAAAGTCCAGGGCCAAGACCAATCTTGGAGATGCAGGGAACAGTTCCTGGGTCCACAGGGCCTCAAGCTACTTGCACCCCATCCAGCAAGCCCTCCTCTGCCTCCTGACCAAGAGGACCATTTCTTTCTAGGGTGAATTGTTAGAACTCTTAGAGTAGTCTGCCTAAACCTTCCCTCCCACTCTAGACCTTTTTCCACTCCTCACGATTACATCTGCATGTGTTGAAGGTACTTCTCATGAAATAGTAGATTTAAACAGCCCTGTCCCCCGGCATCATAGCCAGTTGGCTCCATGTGTCTAGTGACCTGAACTGGCCTGGGCTAACATTTGCCTTGGCCAAGTGTGCAAAAGGGAAGAAATGGAGGGCTTGAGCCCTTCAGACTCCAAGGAGTTTAATGACATAATGGCCTGAGAACTTCAACATAAAACAGGAAGAGCAACTAACGAAACTTACAACATAAAACCCCCCTCCTGTCATTTTTATAGTAACAGTAAAACACTTTATTGAATTTATGAGCTACATAATGACTATGAAGAATGTAACTTGAATTAGAACCAACTCGGAAGTATAATATCAACTATAAACGCTTTTCTAATACCCCATCCCTTTAGCTTTTTCTGTCCTCTTTCTTTTAACCAAGGGACATTGCCTTCCTCAGACTTACGCCTGAGACAGAGTTTGCAACTTGCTAATACATCCTGACTCTTCCTCCAAAGCTCTACAGCTGACAAACCTCCCTCCCAGGGTTAGACACTCTCTGGGGGTGACCATTCCCATTCAAAACCTCAGCCCCATTAAAATGCATTTTAGAAAAGAAACCAGTTAGTTTTTTCTTTGCATAAAGCCTGTCAAATCGAGAGGATCTCTGGGGATATATATCAGGTATTTCATTATCTGTAACTCTACATTGTAATGGGCTTTCCAAAATAGAAACTATCACCCCCTTGGAAGTTTATGAAAAGCATCTTCAGCCAAGGGTGCAGTGTGTGAGTGAGGGCGGTGGCCGGGTTTCTAATGACTGGAGGTGGGGCAAGCGTAGATCGTTCTGCTAAGCAGCATGCTAGACTCTGTTTTCTGTTTCCATTTCACTCCTTAAGTCTTTCTGCTCCCCAAGGATTTTTCCGAAGGGGTAATAAAATAAAATGGGTGAAACAAAGCCATAAGCCAGTTAAGTCTGAAAGACATGTCATCTCATCTAAAAGGAAGAAACGGACCATTTCCATGCCTAAGGCTGACAGCAACGCCTGAGCTGGCAATAGTGCTATTCCATTTGATTTATAGAATAATGGGGTGACAAATGATGACAAAAATAAACTTTTACTGCACTGAACTGCTCCTTTATTTATGAAATTTGGCCAAGTAGTGAAATCTTTTATCTGCAAGTTGTAACATGGAGTGGGAGCAAGCGATTATGGTGTGGTAATAGTAATCCAGCGATGGAGGCCGAGTCGGTTGGAAATGGATTGAGGTAAAATAACTCCCGCACCATGATAAATGTGAACAGCGCTTTGCTGACAGATGATCTAACAGGTGTTCATAACAACTATATAAGAGGATTTATTTATGACCAGCCACAGCCGCAGCACTGTAAATCAACTCCAGCAGCTGCACACCGCTGAAACCAGGTCCCTGATGGAGGAACGGTGCAGGAGCCCAAAGAACACAATTCACTCCAGAATCTTAATCATCAAATAACATTTTTTTAGGTAATTACGCCACAGCACAGAAATCATAATTACTTTCAATTAGAAAACTGGGCTGTCCATGACTTTGTTTACAAAATATTTTTATTTAGGCCCTATGGTTCTGATGAGTCCTGAATAAAATGAAGACTTTGGGGTCAAGGAAGAGGGCTCTTGGGTGATGAGGATTTCTGTGTGATGCCAGTAAGAGGCCCTTTCACATTGGCTTCATTTTTTAAGACTCAAAAATCAAACCTTAAGTTGGAAGGGCTTTTCGTGTCCCCCAGATTTCTACATTAGGGCCCCCTTATCAGCATGTTTGAGTTCATATCGTACCCTTGGTTGCCATTCCTAATTTTATATATGGTTTATTGACAAAATGAAATAAGCATTCAAAAGATGAACTCATTAGAAATGACGTTTAAATGTAGCTTGAAGGGCCTACCTTCATACGACCTTTCTTAACTACTTTGCAAAAGCAGAATTTAACATTTTTCTTTTCATAGGTCATGGTCTTAACAATTCCTTACCATCCATGGAGTTGGCTGACCCTATTATGAAATAAAACTTCTCATTCATCACATCACTAAAGAAAAAAAAAATGTAGTTCTTACATGGGGTGAGAAAATGCTCTTCTGGGGTGGCGGGGGGTGGGAAACAGGAATCTTGGTGGGGCACTGTTTGAGAAAGCTAATCTCCTTCATCTCTTCCCCACTATGTTCTGATACTTTGTCCTTGGCAACCACTCTCCCTCCCCTCCTGTCCAGGGCAGTGAATGAAGAAGGTGGAGGTGAGGTTCCCCTGCTCTCCTCAATTGCCCATGCATCATCTGCAGTATCCAAGGCCTGACATGATCGAGTCTACTGGCAGAATTATCTACCAGTTAGGTTTTCTAAACATCTCTAGATCTCAGGATTAAGATGTTTCTAGAGTTACACCTGGATCTTTGGTGTCTCTGGCTCTCAAGGTTGCAGATGTCTTAGACTGTTATCAGTGTCTTAGACTGTTATTAAAGGCAGGTTCAAGTCAGTTTCTGAGGGTTCAGAGTCTTCAGTGGCACATATTTACCGAATCAGCTAGGAATTATATGCACAAGTGACTGTGTACATAAAGCTGGCCCCAGAGAAAGACAAACACAAGGAAAGAAGATTAGAAATTTTAATATCACCTCAGCTCACAATCAGTGAACCAGTAAATAGACAGTAATGGAATTTAACATTCTTTTTTTTTGAGACAGAGTCTTGCTCTGTCACCCAGGCTGGAGGGCAGTGGCACAATCTCGACTTATTGCAACCTCTGTCTCCCAGGTTCAAGCGATTCTCCTGCCTCAGCCTCCCGAGTAGCTGGGATTACAGGTGCCTGCCACCATGCCTGGCTAATTTTTGTATTTTTAGTAGAGACGGGGTTTCACCATGTTGGCCAGGCTGGTCTCACACTCATGAACTCAAGTGATCCACCTGCTCGGTCTCCCAAAGTGTTGGGATTACAGGTGTGAGCCACCGCACCTGGCTAGAATTTAATATATATATATTTTCTTTCTTTTTTTTTTTTTTTTTTTTGGAGACAGAGTCTCACTCTGTCACCAGGCTGGAGTGCAGTGGCATGATCTCAGCTCACTGCAACCTCTGCCTCTCGGGTTCAAGCGATCTTCCTGCCTCCGCCTCCCAAGTAGCTGGGACTACAGGTGCCTACCACCACATCCAGCTAATTTTTTGTATTTTTAGTAGAGTTTAGTAGAAATACAAAACTAAATTTTGTATTTTTAGTTTCACCATGTTGGCCAGATGGTCTCCATCTCTTGACCTCGTGATCTGCCTGCCTCAGCCTCCTATAGTGCTGGGATTACAGGCGTGAGCCACCGCGACAAGCCAGAATTTAATATTCTTTAGCTACTTTGACTCTAAGTCTGAAAAGGATCATTTTAGAACCTGCAAAGGCACAGGAAATAACTAAAATCCCCAAGGAAATACCTAAAATTGGCCTTCCAGCAGAAGAGTAACACAAACAATGCCTGCTTCTCCTGATCTCTATGTAGTTCAAGGTTTTCCCAACTTTTTTTTCTGTCTCTACACTATTTACAAGTGCAGGCTATTCCCATCCATGGTATCTCAACCATTTATTTCTCCTCCAAACCAGTGGTCCCTAACTTTTCTGGCACCAGGGACTGGTTTCACGAAAGACAATTTTTCCATGGATGGGGACGGAGGGATGTTTTCGGTATGATTCAAGTGCATTACATTTATCTTTAGATTCTCACAAGTAGCATGCAACCTACATCCCTCGCATGTGCAGTTCACAGTAGGGTTTGTGCTCCTGTGAGAATCTAATACCGCTGCTGGTATCAAAGGAGGCAGAGCTCGTCTGTCGCTTACCTCTGGCTGTGGGCCAGGTTCCTAACAGGCCGAGGTAGTGGTCCATGGCCCAGGGGTTGGGGACCCCTGCTCTAAACTATCATAGGCCATTGAGATGGAGACACGGAGAATGGCTTTGAGAGAGAGGGACTGTGTGAGAGGGGAAAGAGGAGAAGTGAGGGCGAGGAGGGGGAGGGGAAACGTCACTGGTGTGGCCAGTGTTGCTTTCTATACAAAGGTATTTTCAAAACACTTTAAAAGATACAGCCTCAGCTGAGAATAACATATTTGCCTTTCTCCCATGCCTAGAAACTCTGTTTTCTCTTCTATTAGCCACCCCACTTTTAAGACCTAGCTAGCTTCATTGCCTCAGTGGAACCTTCTCAGACCTCTCTAGCCCACTAATCACTTCTTCCCCTAAACCCAAAGGTACTTACTGGTGTTATTTGACAATTAATCATGCCACACCGCCTCACAATGTTTCTCACAAACCATCTCAGCTTTCAAACAGCTATGTTCCAAGTTTGTCAAGTGATCATGGGGAATCTAACACATTTTTCTTAGAAAACAGTATCACATAGTGGTTAGCTTCCCAGGTCAGACCATAAAATTCTGCTTATTCCACAACACAGCTGAAAGTGGTAGGGAAAAAACAAAGTCATGTTACCAAAGCAGGATAGAAGAGAGTGAATTGATCATGGAAGTGTTTTCTGAGGTTAGAAGGCAGGCGGACAGGGGCCGGCGGGGAAGAGGACTTCAGAAGATAAACAAGCACAGTCGAGAAGTCATTGTCTTTCAGTTAATCGACCCCAACTGATGGAAGAACAAAAGTGTGTCCCCCATGGCCGGCCAGTCCAATGTGGTCGCCTGTGTAAGGGGGCCGTGAAGGTGAAAAGGCGGGGCCTGCAGGCCTCTGGGGCTGCCACGCTGCAGGACTTGGCACCTGAAGGAAGTGCGGGTGGGGCGGAGGCAAGCCTGTATTAGGATGGAAGCAACATTTATTTGCAATCCAGGGCTCACTAACTTAGGGAGGTCCACATGGCCATTTATTTGTTTATTGCCAATTAGATTGTAGGTTTCCTGAGTAAGTACAGAGCATAACTTATATTTTACCACACCCCTGATGAGGTTTACTGTAGTTCTCCACATTCACAGTAGATATAGTCTTTCAGCAAAAATGGAATAGTAAGGGTCTGTTTTTTGTTTGTTTGTTTGTTTTGAGATAGGGTCTCACTTTGTCGCCCAGGCTGGAGTACAGGGGCATGATCACGGCTCACTGTAGCCTCCAACTCCTGGGCTCAAGCTATCCTCCTGCCTCAGCCTCCCCAGTAGCTGGGAGTACAAGCATGCACCACTACACCTGGCTAGATTTTAAATTACTTTAGAGATAGGGTCTTGCTCTGTTGCCCAGGCTGGTCTTGAACTCCTGTCCTCAAATGATCCTCCCATGTTGGCCTCCCAAAGTGCTGGGATTCTAGGAATGAGCCACCTCACGAGGCAGACATAGTGCTCTTTTTTTCCCTCTCATTTTGTGAAAAGAGGATTTCTTTCTCCCTTTAAACAAAGTTCCCTAGAAGGTCAGAGAGACTATAGAGAGGAAACAAGTCAGGGAAAAGATCTTAGGTTTTCCTTTAGCTGGTCCAACTTTTCCGTTTTTGAAATCTTCTGTCATTCTGGATTCTTATCTTGTCTAACATCTAAATTCTTAACAACAGGAACACAGGTTATAAGGGCAAACTTTTTGTAAGCTATTATAAAGTTATTCATATGTTGCAAAGAGTTATCAAGAAGGACAAGTATACAGTATTTTGAGAAATGCATTGTTACAGTCTCTTTGGAATAAAAAAACTCTTCTTATAATAAATAAAGCAAATGTATTGTGATATCAAAAATGAGGCTTAGTCTGAAATATACTATGAGAGCCATTCTTCAAGATTGGTGTACATAAAATGTCCCATTAAGTGAACATTAAAATGAAAAAATATAGCTAGAATTAAGAATTCAACATTGACTAACTCGACTCAATGGAACAATTTAAAGATAATCATGGATTATGATAAAGTTAAAGGAAATATGAGGCAAGGAACTCTGAGTCACCACACCACAAAAGAAAAAAACCCCAAACCTTTAACTTGGTTGGGGCTTTGGTCATTTTTCTGTTTTACGTGAAAAATATTTTAATGATATTAAGCTACTAGTGTTAAAATGGTTTCAGCTGGTAGCGCACATTACCATCGATACATACCGTTTGCTGGTTCACACTACATTATATTATTGATTTAGCATAATTTCAAAAGTTAGCAGCCAAAAATAACTTAGCCAAAAGTAAAGTCCTAATGAAATTTCCTTAGTTAAAAAAAATACAAACGTGTGACCTATCTTTTAAAGATGAGTGCCCTGATGTAAGGAAAAATAAGACTTCTCAATCACAACATACACTTTCCCTCTGCCTGAAGACAGCATGGAAAAAATTTTTTTTTTCTTCAGAAAAGAGGTATTAAACCTGTCAAATTCTAACATTTCAAAAAGTTATTGACTTAAAATTCAAAATTATGAAGCTCTGAGCAATAAGGCTAATATGGAAATGCCAATGACCTGCGACTGCAGAGGGGCGTTTGGGTGTGTTACCACAGCGCCCAGGCTCCAGAGGGAAGTGGAACGCGTGGCTTCTGTACATTAGAACAGGACAGAACGTACACATGGTACAGAATTGGTACAGAATGTCCACGTGGCTTCTGTACGTTGCACTTCTGTACATTCTCTTCCCGGAGATTCAAGGCTGTATTTCTGGAGCAGGAAAATTTAACAATTTTGTTTACTCTTGTCATCTCACCAGATAGAAAATTTAAATAATTTTTCTAGTCTGTTTTGTTCTTCTCAATATGTAGGTTCCAAGAAAATTCCATTCTTTCCTTTTAATGCTTCAAGCAGTGTATAGTCACTTCCTTTTTACTTTTTAAAAATAATTATGTATGTGGCGCTATACAAAATGAGTAGCTTATACTACCTGAAAGTCCATTACCTTGCATCAAAAAGGAAGTAAAATTTCAACTGGTTTTAAAAAGGTACAAAAGTATTAGAAAAGTTCTGTGATTATAGAACAACCTTAAAAACAGTAACTTAAGTTAGCAAATAAAATAAATACTCTAGGGAAAGATGCTAATATGTCGATCATATAACTAGTTTTAAAAATTTCTGTAAGTTTATGCTAGTTTCCAAAGTTGGGCATAAGGAAAAATGAGATTCAAAGAATTTATTCAGCAGGCCACGTAATCAGGTATCTACTACTAATAGATCAAAACTACCTAGAAAGAGATGTTTATTTTGCAACATGAAGATTTTCGTTTATGTTATTAAGTACACCAATTTTTTTTCCCCTTGGAGTAAACTATGCTGTTAAGTAGAAAATTTACTTGGTTTGGAAGTGGTTTTTCTTTCACTAACTAAACCACATTGCTTCTCTGCATAATGTAACACTCAAAATACTCACTTTAAAATAAGAAAACTTTAGCATATGAACTTCAGGATTATTAATAGTTTCTCAATAAAAATGCAAAGACAAATAGGATTCATGTGCTAGTTTATTTATCTTATTATTGAGAGATCACTTCATGACGACAGTTATCAGTAATCAATTACAATATCAAGAAATTCAAAGAACAAAATCTTGCAGAGACCATCTTTTTTGTATTTGGATTTAAAAAGTACGTGATCTCATTTTCACATACCAAGCTGAGAGGCCATTTAGACTATTTCATTGCTCATTTTTGCTTACTGCTGAAGGGAAGATGATTTCCAATGAACTTTAAATATCGCATTCATGTCTACCATTGTCGAAAAAGAGAAGGAAGACGAGGAGGCCAAAAGAAGCAGCAGGACAGAGAAAACGCCACATGGATTCAAGAGTTGAGATAACTGACAGTAAAATATATGCTCTTTGGTTAGCAAAGCGAAAAGGGGGAAAGTATTGCATACATGATAGATACACACTAGCATTCTAAAGCAGGAGACAAGAATGTCAAGAGTGTATTCTTCCCCCACTGCCAGATGGAAGGGCCATTATTATAAATGAAAGGCAGCAGTAGTGGATGCCAGGCACTTTTGTTGTGTGCCAGATTCTGAAGTCCAGATGTAAGCAGGTTACCCCTGAGACAGGACAGGCTTCAGTTCCCGCAGCAGAACAGAACCAATCACAGTTTTCTCAGTGTTTATGATAAGCTGGGCTGTAGAGCCTTCCTTCAGTTCCACTGTGACTAGCATCAATGACCCACTGTGCACAGTTTTAGCTGCAAACCTGGAAGAAAAAAAAGAGAGACCTTTTATCATGAGATGGGGAGGGAAAAGGAGATAGCATACATTCAAATAGGATTAAAATAACTCTTTTTTGTCAAATGAAATAATTTGCTGCAGGCTCCTTACTTCCAAAAGCCCAAAGCCAAGCATTCTTCTGAAAAATCAATAAACTGTCCAGCCCATGCTAACCACAAGCAGGTAATTTTAGTGCACATTTAAAACAGAACAGAAAAAGGAAGTCTATTTTACTTATTAGTTTAAACAATAGATGCAAGTGAATAATTCTCCATTACAATAGATTTGAGAATCATTCATCCACTTGGTATTTAACATTTCACCATGCATAGAGCCATTTTAAATAAGCCATTGTATTTTTATTTTTAAAACATGTTAAGAAAAGGTACCTTTCTCAAAGAGCTTCAAAATTTAACTCCTCACATCTGAAAATGATTATGTAATAAGTTAGATAATTTTATGTACATTATAAAATTCTTACTAAGTTCCACTGAATTCACTCATGTAAAAATATTCAAATTAAATCTGTAATGTTAATGATGACATGAAACAAAATCACGTGACAGCTAAGTGCAACCTCACGCTTCCCTTTTTCTTTGTTTTAAAATGTTTAGAACATTAGATTTTTCTTTTTGCTTTAGAGTGTAATAGAGGAAACTTGAGGTCTCATGCTCTACTTCTAAATTCCAAGACATGAAGAACCTACTGATTATATGGAATTAAAAGCAAAACTAGCCTTTTAAGCACTGCAATTGACTGAAAAGCCGTTGCAGGCACAACGAACTTCTGTCAATCCTGCTAATTCATTCTGCATGCACAGTTGAGCCTCAGGGTCGTGAAGGAAGAGAACAGGAACCTCCCAAGCCTCCATTTTCCACATGGAGCATGTTCCACACACTTTCTGGGGGAGGGGGGTTTGATTGCAGGGATGACTGGAGAAAAACAAAGTTGCTGCACATGAGCTTTTGAAAACACTAACAAGTGTAGAGCGGGTCTGTGACCTGCTGTGACCCCACTTTGCAGGGCCAATCCCCTTGCCCCTTTCTATATGACACGTGTCTGAATCTGAGCCATCTGCCTCAATTTGCGCAACATCTTCAGCCACAATGGCACCCAGTTAGCCCTGACAACAGCTCACAATACATAAAAATAAAACTGCCAGGCTAACAGCACGCTGCGGACTATTCAAGAGCAAACCAACTGGTCAGTGTCTCATGTCTGACAATTAGCATGGGCCTTGCACAGAGCCCACGGTGTCCACAGGGATCTGTTTAATTACCATCAACATAAAAGAGGGAGTTTATCAGGAGACACTCAGAAAAACTTCACTCCTGACTTAATTAAAATATTAGCCACTTAAGCAGGAAGCAGATTCTCTTTAAATGAAAAGTAATTTCTTTTTTGGGTTTAAAAAAAAATAACATCAAGATCTCATAACACATTAATTTTTTTGAAACCAAACAAGCCATTTTTGGACAAATAAAATCAAGAACTAGGTTTACCAACAATAATTAGAATAATGTATCAAAACCAAAGCAGATATGCTAATTTTACTGAAGTTCAAATATTATAAACACTTTAAGTTGTGTTTTAAAATGTGAGCTAATGGGCTATCAATAAAATATGTTAGAAAATCTTCCTAGTCACTTATTTGTGAACTCTACAAGCATGCTGAAAACTTCCAAGGAATCTGACAGAGCAGTGTTCCTACTGAGAGAAGCAATTGTAAGTAACCAGTTTAGGAATATAAATTGTACCAATGTTTTTAAAGAGGTTTTTATAAACCTCTTAACACACATATCCATCTGCTTTTCAGATGTACACATGGGAGATTATGAACTAGGTACCTCAATTTCATCTTTGAGAGAACATAAAGATCACCAGCCCCAAAATGATCTCTCTTTTCTAAGGCTCCTCACAGGTTTATGCATTTCTTTTGTCTACATTTTTCAGGCTCTTCTGCTTCATAGGAGAATGCTGTTTCTATATTCCTGTTAAACCAAGTCACCAAAGGATATGAGGTGGCTCTATTTCCCCATTCATTTATGCAACTTTTCCCACAGATTTGGTCATCACATGTGTAATTCACTCAACAAATATTTCAACAGAGGTCCTATTTCTGGCAGGGTTATAATTATGTAAACAATAGTCTTATTAGTCCCTTTATTTACTTAACACTTGTGCCTTGGGACCATAGAGAAGGAGATTATGCCTGAATAGGAACACAAAAGCACTGTTGTTTGAATTTCAGGGTTGCACAGCCCCAAGGCACATTTTATCTCTTTTCTATTAAAAAACTTAGAGTTAATGTTACAATTAATATAAAGTTGGCAGAGACAAATGTCAATTTTGGTGTCAGTGTGTTGACAGAGATTAGAATTAGTATCTTGGACATGTTTTTGAAATCCTATTGCCACAAAATTCTCAGTACTATACAGAATAGGGGTATGAAAGAAAAGAGGCATTTGCTTACACTGCAGTGGAAACACGCTAAGCAAATCATCCTAGCAACAGAATCTGCTAGCTGGTGTAAAAGCTACTGCCTTTATTAACTAGGTCTCTATGTTCTAGTGTGCACAAATGGTGGAAGCAATGTTTTAAAGCAGAAGACTAGAAGATCAGATGTTCTGACATTCTCATTTCACAGTTCAGAAAGGATATATTTAATTGGAACACAGCATGATCAAAATTGGTTTGTTTTGGCCCTTGGAAGGCAAAAACCACCACCCCAGATTTATTCATCATTTAACTCCTGCACAGGCTATACTTTAACAAACATGCAAAAAATAGTTATGGAAAGAGTACTAATTAATAAGTAATAAATAGCTAGCTTTGGGATGTCAGAAACATTGATTATAAAGTCAGGGTGGGTCAGATATTTATATACTAAACTTAATGGCTGACATCAGAACCTCTGTATTTGGCCTTGAACTAAGATCATACTGTGACAAAATTTTTTCAAAAGGCATGAGAAATTTTTGATCACTATAATGATGATAGCAGCTATCATTTGTTAAGCACTGTGTTCTGGCAGTGGATTCTAAGTGCTTCCCTGGAATTATTTCATTTAATCCTATGAGGCAGGTCACTTTATAGATGAGGGAAGTGAGGCCCACAGAAGTTGAAGAACTTCCTCAGGGCCACATACCAAATTTCTGGTTGAGCAGAAATTTGAACCTAAGCATTCTGATTCCAAGTCACACAAATTCTCTTCATATATACAAAAATGCACCCTTAATAATTTCTTTTTATCTGTCAACAAAGCTTTTCCTATTTACCTAATATGCACACAATCTATTATTGTTCCAAAAACATGAAGAAGGAAGAGTCCTCTCTTCAAAAATTGTTTACTTGACTTTGCAGTAATGTGTTATTCAAAGCATGCTGACTTGATTCCTCATCATATTTTAAATTTCTGCCTTTAAATATTTAAAACATTTTAAATATCCCCTACTCTCCTCTCCCTCAAGAGACACCAGCAGTGAAAAATACAAAGCCTTTTTGAATGGAGCTGTAACACAGGGAGGGACTACAGGGAGACCAATCAACCTCGAAAAGCAGTAACACCACAAATGAGAACAAATAAGAGGGATGACAGTTAAAGATGTATTGCCTATGTATGACAGGCTCCATGTTATTAAAAGGATACCACCTAGATATTTTTCATTTGATTATACCACCAACCACTTGCTGTTTGTAATCACCAACTGAGAAGGTAAAACTGTTTGGCTATATCTGTATTTCATCTTATTAAATGTCTCTTTGTCTATTATCTCCAGCAATTGACATTTAATCTTTGAAGCCTATAAGAAAGAATTCTTAAGATTTACAAAAAAGACAGAATAAGCTGGTTGTCAAAGCTAAATTAAAAAAATGTTTCACTCTTCTTAAAAAGTTATTTTGTCTTAACTATAGTCGGAATTATAAAAACGGACCAAATATCAACAACAAATTTGAAAAAAAATCTAATATCTATAATACACAGATTTATTCCCCATGTACTTAAACTATACTTTTTAAGATTTGTGACAAACTGGCTATAAATCATAAATGTTCTTTGTTAGAAGGAAAAGAAATCCTATAACTCAATTGTTCTAACAATTAAAATTAACAGTACAAAATGAATTTAAAAATATTTATCTGAGAGGCTGCATCAGTCTCCAGGGTAGTCACAAACATAACATTTTTTACACAGAATCAGATTTGCTATACTTAATGCAACAGCTCTAAGACATGCTTTTTCTTCTCTTGGATAGTCTTCCTGGTTTCTGATTTTTCTCTTTCTATTCTGAGTTCAATTTTCTTGTGCTTTCTGTTCTACTGGTTACCAGAAGCTGTGACAATGACCCACTCAGCTAAAACTTTTTTTTTTTGTACTCCGTACATGAAGCCTTCAATTACTGCCTGCTGAAGCAGACAGAATCCTATTAGTAAGAAAGACGATCACAAGATGCAGCGCCCTGCCCTAGCTGTATAAAAATAATTAGTCCAAAGTTGACAAATGTGTAATGAAGTCGCACAATCATTACATGTAAGAAATACTGGTTTGAATAAGCCTCCTAAACATCAATACCAAAGAATAGTGATTTGGAGCGCTATCTGCCAAAGGATTTAAAATTATAAATCTTTATTACCTTGAGTTAATATAGTAGAACATTTTAAGCAGGCAGAGAATTTGTAAGTTGTAAAAAATTCTATTTTGTTGACTATAAAATTGCATTTTAAAGTTAAACCATTACACTATTGAATTAATAGTGAGGGACAGAAAAAGCATTTACACGTGATTTAGGTTTAGAGAATTTACACAAAGCAATGTATTTTTCCCAATTATTTAAAAAATCACCTAACAATATTGTAGTATTTTCCTCTAACGTTCAAATGAGAAAAGTTAAAATAAAAAATAAACAACCACCATAATTTAGGACTCTAGTTTCTACTCTAATCTTCAGAGATGGTATAAAAAATTATTCCCCACACTATCAGGCCAATGATGCATTCTCTTTCTTTATACAGGAAAGCTAAAAAATCTAAGTGCCCTTGCTTAAAGAAGACATAAAACATCCCAGTTATTTCAGAGCATTTCTGGTTTGTCTGGTTGGGGTGGGGTGAGATGGGGTTAACAAGAGAAAACTAATAGTAAAACAAATATATTCTTACCCCATTCTCTTTGATTCCTTACAAAATTGTCAACCCAGAAGGAAAACCATCAAGAATACCTTTCTTTCATTTTTACATGAAACAGTTATAGATTCCTATTAGTAAAATGGTTGCATTAGAGGACATTAAATAGTGAACCTAAATAGAACTTAGAGAATGTTTTACAGTAAAATTCAGCCGTGCAGTTTGGTTACTTCTGAAATATCCAAATATGCTTTCTGTGTGAAAATTAACTGAGGTCCGCATTTGTTTGTCAATGAAATGATGCTTAGGGCCTGCAGAGTTCAAAGCAGTCAGATAAAAAGCAGTGCTGTCCTCTAGTGGACAGCCACCAACCTGAGAAAGAACTGTTTTGATGATTAAAAGAGGTTCTACAAATCTTCAGTCCTGTTTGAGACTCAAAATTTGTCATATGGTAGAAAAGACCTAAGCCTGATAGTTTTATACTTAAAACTGTTTATACAAAATTTTGTTTCTGTTTATACAATGAAGAAGGTTGACAGTAGTATCAGGACTTATAAAATTAGGGCAACAAGGCATCCAATGTTATTTGAAAAGCAAAAATTCTTTGGAGAATTATAAATTCTCCAAAATTACCCAGAATTTAAATCCCATATAGTTAGTACGAGAGAAGAAAATAACTAACAAACAAAAACAGTAACTCAAAAGTTAATAAACCTAAGAATAGAGAAAGGGAAATATTAGAGACCCAATCAAAAAGTGTCTTTGCCATTTGTGTTTGCAACCCTAGCACTAGCAAAATCTGTCACAAAGGTCTCCAAAAAAATACTAAGTGAAGGAGTTACACATTATAGATCTTTTTAAGATACCAAAACTAATGTGTACCAGTATTTCCCCTATTAACAACCTTTAAACAGGTATGTAATAACGGTGATTAACTGGGTGAGTTTAAGGCCTAGAAATGAAACAAGTTGGCCAGGCATGGTGGTGCATGCCTGTAATCCCAACACTTTGGGAAACCAAAGCGGGAGGATTGCTTGAGCCTGGCAGTTTAAGACCAGCCTGGGCAACATAGGGACACCCTGTCTCTACAAAAAAAAAATTAGCTGGGCATGGTGGCAGGCACTTGTAGTAATAACTACTCAGGAGGCTGAGGCAGGATGATTGCCTGAGCCCAGTTCAAGGTTGCAGTGAGCTATGACTGTGCCACTGCACTCCAGCCTGGGCAACAGAGTGAGACCCTGTCTTAAAAGAAAAAAAAAAAAAAGAAATGAAACAAGTTGTTCTTTACCTGTACTTGAATTAAATAATAAGACTTTTGTTTTAAACTTGAAATAAACTGTCTTCATGTGTGTTGATAAATTAAAAAGTTGACTGCCTGGTTGCCAATGGATACAGTGTTCCACTCACAGCACCAGACTTTCCTAATAGTTAAGGACCTAGTGACAATAGTAAAACAACATTTATTTGACTAAGATTGTAATTATCCACAAGTTGCATAGGTAAAAGCTTGCAAATTTAAAAAGTGATAGGATAAACAAAATCCAAATTGCTAATTAAGATATACGGGGTGGGGGGTGAGGAAGTGGGGAAGGAATATCAGTAGTGAATACAAGTTAATAATGAAAGTTGCTCCAGAATCTTACTGAATAATAAGGTAAGAACTAAAATAGAATCATGGCAGAGACAGGGCGTTCTGTCTTCAATCAAATATCACATTTTCTCCTCAGAGGGTTAATTTGTGGTTCATGAAAGGACAAAATGAGTAGGTAAGTGTGACAACCTTTTCAACAACATTATTGTATGCAAACATCAGGATTTCTGACTATGGGTGAAAATGTGAGATGGCTGAGACTGCTGAAAGACATACACAGTTATGGTCTAAGACTGTTTTATAGACACGGCTCTAATGTACTCCCGGAATGGGCAATACACTATCTTGCCGGAGCACTCTGGGATATGTGTAAGAAAAATTAAACAAAACATCTCATCTACTGGCATCCCTTACTGACTAATCGGGAAAAAAGAAAACATATAAACCTAGGAAAAAGTATTTTGAAATGTGTCATGTGGCAATACAGCTTGATAATTCAGGGCAGCCTCAAACTGTGGACTTTGGAACATTTGCCTTCTAATCACTTGGAGTGCTGCCTAAAATAGAGATTCCTGGGCTCTGTCTCAGATATACTGAAGCTGAGTTTTTGGGGTGGGTTCCAGAAATCTGAGTTTTACACAAACTCACACGATTTTGTGGTACAGAAAAACCTTAGCGATTTCGGAGCGACAGGTTTTTCGTTTTCTGCTTTTTGGCCACTGCACTTACTCCTTAGTGCTGTTACCAGAGGACGTGCAATGTAATAAAAGCAAGGCACCTCAGTTTCCACGACGTTGAACACAAACCTCCTTCCTAAACCCTTTCTGGATATTTCACAGAGAATCACAAGAAAGTTTTCCTGGCCCTGAATGAACTGGGATCCCCACAACTAACGCCTCTAATCTCCTACCTTCGAACACATGAGGTCTTGCCCCTTCCCCTTTGCAGTCCATTCATCTACTGGTTTAATACTGTCCATTTTGCCTTTGGGATACACTTTATTTATGTATTCGTTTACCAGTATTGTCTTAAGTAATATGCATTAAGACCTTCACCATGTATAGTATATCTCATTAAAATAAATTTGAATATCTTACACAGGAAATGAAGCTATTCAGCTATATATTTAATAAGTGCTTTTTGATGATGATGGAAATTCTCATTTTTGTAATACTCCTTATCATGCATTAACAGTAATTTGGAAAACAGCAGATTGACACAATGACCATAACTCTGTATCTCTCTCTTTTTTTTTTTTTTGAGGTGGAGTCTCCCTCTGTTGCCCAGGATGGAGTACAGTGGTGCCATCTTGGCTGACTGCAACCTCTACCTCTTGGGTTCAAGCAATTCCCCTGTCTCAGCCTCCCGAGTAGCTGGGATTACAGGTGCCTGCCACCACGCCTGGCTAATTTTTTTTTGTATTTTTAGTAGAGACGGGGTTTCACCATGTTGGCAGGCTGGTCTTGAACTCCTGACCTCAAGTGATCCGCCTGCCTTGGCCTCCCAAAGTGCTGGGATTATGGGCGTGGGCCACCATGCCCGGCCACTCTGTATATCTCAATAAGATGATTTTGTTCTCAAAGAGCAAGTTTTTCAAGTAAGTACAACAGAAATGAAGATAAAAGTTGAGTCTCTCAATAGTATACTGTTTGGCTCTGATCCTCTCACTCATTTAGAAAATTACAACTAGGCCGGGCGCGGTGGCTCAAGCCTGTAATCCCAGCACTTTGGGAGGCCGAGACGGGCGGATCACGAGGTCAGGAGATCGAGACCATCCTGGCTAATACGGTGAAACCCCGTCTCTACTAAAAATACAAAAAACTAGCCGGGCGAGGTGGCGGGCGCCTGTGGTCCCAGCTACTCGGGAGGCTGAGGCAGGAGAATGGCGGGAACCCGGGAGGCGGAGCTTGCAGTGAGCTGAGGTCCGGCCACTGCACTCCAGCCCGGCGACAGAACGAGACTCCGTCTCAAAAAAAAAAAAAAAAAAAAAAAAAAAATTACAACTAAAAATCATATAATCTAATAGTAGATCTGCTTTCTCAATTAATCTTTAAAAGTGTTAATGAAATAAAAAATGTTTCTGGTTTTTGAAGTGAATTTCATAAAACCTGTGCTCATTTAATTGGCTTTTTCTTAATGAGGGCCATTTTCTGTTGCTGTGTTAAGAGTCATTTTCTATTAAGTCTTCAATTAAAATTTGTACTTTATACCATTACATACTTCTACACATTAATAAAAAGGTTCACTTTTCCTTAGATAATTCTTATACTAAGTATTTCTTTACCTGGCATTTAATGTAAAAATGTATAAAATTTGAAGAGCAGTAGAAATAAAGTATTCCAAAATTAGGCAATGGAAACTCTATTCATTAATGGGTTAGAATGAATACACTAATTCTTATTAAAAGTCCTCTCAGAAAGAAAAGATCCTGAAAAATTAAATAGAACATAAACCAGCCAAGAGTAACTTAACATACTGGAAATTTTAATCTCTTAAAATACTAGTAGTAAAAATGCTTTTCACACTTGGTGTTTTTAAAAATAATCCTAAACTGATTACCATTAATAAATATTAGAGTGGCTTTGGTCCTATTCTTCATAAACTCAAAAACATAACTATCACAAAAGAATAAGGGAATCATTCAAAATCTCATAGGGATTTCAATTTTATCATTAGCAATTAAATAATATATAAACTTAGATATAGAAACATATTAATTCCACAGGGTAATATAATATGGAACACTTTAGTTAAAAACATTTATTTCAATAAAGTGGTAAACAGTTAATTTAGATTATTATAATGTAAACACTAATTCCTGTTTCATTTTAAATGAAATTAAGAAAAGCAAAAAAAAACTGTACAAAAGTACAGTTTTATTAACAATTGTTTTTGTTTTAATTGCTATTAGCAAAAAGAATGAGAAAAAGTGTTACATACACAAGATAATAATTTATGTCAATTTCTGTATAAAAAATACAAATAACTTTAGGTGTTTGTCACCTGGAAGCTTTCTAAAATTTAGAACATTATTACAGCCATACTTTAGCTATAAAAGCAAGTATGAAATATTTTTCAATTCAGTATGGTGGGACTTGAGAAGCAAGTTAAGACAGCACAGCCTATTCTTAAGTATTTACAGGTATTTTATTGACTTTTGACTCTGTAGTAACTTGGGCCCTCCCCCAGGTTACAGAGCCAAACACCAGGCCACTGATGATGGGGCTAGAACAGAAAAGCCTCAAGACACTGTGGATGAGTATGAGGAACACGAACATTAAGTTTGGGTTCAATCTCTGCATTCCAAAGTCAAATATAAATGGTTCTTAGTTGTGTGTCTCCTCTGCATTAGCATGGACAATTGAGAATTGACTGTAATTTTAATTTAAATCATTTGAGCAGGTATTACAGGTATTACGTTCCAAACCAGCAAGACAAGTTACTGGCAAACTATCTTTAATAAGAATTATACAACTGTGCTAAGGGTCCCTTTAAGTCTGTCTCCCAATAGGAAGATAGCTTTCATTTTATGTGGCTTTGTAACTTCACTTTTCTTCTTCTTTCTTTTCTCTTTTTTTGAGACAGGGTCTCACTCTGTCACCCAGGCTGGAGTGCAATGGTATGATCACAGCTCACTACAGCCTTGACTTCCATGGGCTCAGGTGACCCTCCCACCTCAGCTTCCCAAGTAACTTGGACCACAGGCATGTGCCACCATGCCGGACTAAATTTTATATTTTTTGTAGAGACAGGGTCTCCCTATGTTGCCCAGGCTGGTCTTGAACTCCTGGGCTCAAGAGATCTGCCCACCTTGGCCTCCCAAAGTACTGGGATGACAGATGTAAGCCACCTTGCCCAGCCTTGACATTTTTTCTTCTAAGAAACAAAAATCTAGACAGCTGCCATTGCTTTCAGAAAAGTTAAAAACAAACAAACAAAACAACAACCCAAAACAACCTATACACAAAACAAAACTAGATGTTCCAACATAAACAGTGGCTACTCTATATCTTTTTGTACATTACAAAAGAACATATTAAAACAAGACTGCAGTATTGCTGGATACTAGGTGTTTCAGGTAAAATTTCATACTGAAGAAGTTATAGTTGATAATATGGCATTTAGGTGTTTTAGTAAATTCAATAATTCCAAGGACCCATAAATAAAACAAAACAGTTTCTGTTAGAGAAAATTACCTAGGAAAGTGAAAAGAAGTATTTAAAGCAGAATAAAATTAAAACAGGAAAACTCAAAATCAAAATATTTATTTGCACTGAAAAGGCTTTTGTTTACTCTTTTCCCTATTGAACAACATTAACTGATAAATAAGTTGTATTTTTGTGATGGTCTGTATCATGGCCTTACATCCATTTTCTTATTTTATCACCACCCTAAAAGAAATGAAAGCACGAGACCTCTTGAGCAACTTAAGAACCCTATGTTCGTTTAAAAAAACAGTACAAGGTAAATCTATTTTTAAACTAGTACATGCAGTTTTTATTCTGCTGTGATCAGTTCAGTGAAGTCAGGCAACTATGAATACAGTAATGGCAGATCGGCTCTTCTGAAGTCAAATCTAATGTTCTTTCATAGCTATCACAGGATTTCATTTCAGTCCTCCCCCACTTTTTTTTCCTGCCACCCATTTCCAAACACATGAGGAATGTAAAGCGCGTAAGAAGTTGCAACTTCCCCAAGATGACCAAGACAATTAGTGGCAGAGTTAGGTCTAAAACCTAAATCACCTGTAGCATTTTTCATATGGGGCCTCTCTTACTCCTGTGCTAACTAAAAAAAATGGTTTTTAAGGTCCGCGGACCTTCCCTTTGATGCTAAATTTGTTTTCCATGATTCATAATTATATAAGAAAGGGCACACTAAATACACAGTGCGTAGATATTTTTAATGGCAGAAGTATGTCTGCCAAGTATGTAAAATTGCCATGGGAATTTTACAACAAATTCCCTTAAGCTCACACAGGACTAAGCAATCACCAAATGGGTAAGAGATAATTATTTTTATCTTTACATTCATTTAAAGCCACGGGCATTCATAAAAATACAAGAGGGCAAACATTAATCACATTTTCTGCTGCCTTTCAGGACAAATAACTTGGATCTCATATTTCAGATGCCTGGTGATGGAAAATATTACTGGTCTAAGAAAAAGAAGCTGTATTTACCCCCATGTTGGCCATCTAGCAGCGCTTTATTTACTGGAAGCAGTCTTAGGGGATGGCTATAAAAAGGAAATCTGTATGTAGTACCCAAACTTCCTCCCTTTCAATTAAAAAAGTCCAACTATATTGCTTTATAGAATAGTTCTTCCTGGACATCTACTGAATCTAGTGAAATAAGATAAACTCTCAACCATTTCATAAAGGGTAATTTTATAAATTACCAAGCTATTATAAAATGTGAATATGCTCTGTATATCTTCCAGGAAAGACCATACCAGTATGATAAGAATGCTCTGAGAGGGAAAAGACAGCCTTAATGCAAAGCAATAAACAACTATACCATCAGAAAACAAAAGGGAGTGTGTGTGTGTGTGTGTGTGTGTGTGTGTGTGTGTGTGTGTGTGTGTGTGTATGTTTAGGGGTTATTTCCAAAGAAAACAATGAATTTAAAATTATATATTTATACGTACTCAAGTCATCTCCACCTCCACATTGTGTGTTAGTGAACCCACCTGTTTATATTATCCTGGCCCGAAGGGACTGCACCTACATTGGCTATATTAACAACCTTCTGAAAGATCACAGAGGGAGTGAAATTCTGTGGTGCAGCAATGATGACAGCAGAAGTTTCATTCATTCCTGTTAGCATTCCTGTAAAAGCAAAAGAAGGCTCCCTTTTACTAATTTCTTTTTGAAAATTACATTTACAGAATTTTAAGCTCATGGCCAAAATTTTAACTTTTTTCAACAAAAGAAACACCACTTTAGGATCCAATTTACAAGATAATTATAAAACTAAAACAATATGCAATTGTTTCAAAGATTTTTTAAAAATCCTCATTGTATAGGAAAATGTGTAAAAATGCAGTTAAAAATCACTCAATAAATCTAATTTTAAGTATGATAGGATAAAAACTTAGAATCACAAATATGAAATATCAATTTCAGTCTCTTTAAAATATACTCAATCTGGGGTTTATGCAAACTAGTAACTTTTACTTCTTAATAATATATAAATGTATTTATTACTATTGCTATTTTTTTCTGTTCATTCAAAGATCTCTCATTGCCAAATGTTGCATGAGAACACATCAAAGTAATTCCAGTATAACTAGCAGCAATACCTGATAAATGGCCTCAGTATGACAGATCGAAGTTATCTCAACAGTGACTGGAAGTCACTGAAAATGTACAAGTATTTAGGCTATACTTAGAGATAAAAGTACTTGCCTAGTGAATGAAACTATAGTTGCTGACAAAAACACAAATTGAAATTTCTGAAGTAAAAACTTGAAAATGAAGGAAAAAATGAGAATGAAAACTCTTAAATCCCCGGGACGTTTCAAATAATATTTAGGAAAGAAATTAAGTTAAGCAAAAGCATGAAAAAAACCATACAGTCAATGCAAGACATGCCATTAATATTCAGATCTCCTGTAAAAATGTTCAGTGAACAAATTCAACAACGTACCAAACACTTCAAACAAATACTGAAATTTAGTACCCGGGTTAAAAAACACATTAATTACAACAAATGCCATCTATTTGGATCTGTGATATAAGTCATAGACATCTAATGGCATCTATTAAAACCAGTAACTCTTTGAGATATTTGATACGTGCACAGTAGTTTACAAAATTGATGAAAATAGTAAAAATCTGATTTCATGTTTTCAAAAGACCCTGCACCTTCAGGCATATATATCTAATTTTCAGTTATTTATTGCAAATGAAACCTAAAATTTAAAAGAATCCCTACGATTAACAGTATGAAAACACTAAAGCCTAACACTGTGAAAACACTTTTGCCGTCAGTTAGAAAATAAAACTATCTAGCTTCTAACAACAAGCATTTTTTACTAACCACTTTCAAACTCTGGGAACACTATGTTCTGTCTTAGACCGTTTAACTTCAATATTAGGCAAAAGCTTTAAAAACTATACAGTCAAACACTGCTTTTAAGTAAAGCACAGTGGCTGACATAACACTGCTGAGAGATGTGTGTACTCATTTAGGATTTAAACCTTCTCCATTAAGCTCTATTGAAGAGCAACTGCTGAATAAATGAATGCAACTATGTTTATGTTAAAAGCCTGTTTCCCGCAGCATGTAATTAAAGGAAATGTTGTACAAAGCCAGTACTTTTGTCAAGCTCCTGTAAATGGAAAGATGGATAGCACTCAGAGAAGTGAATGCATTGCTTCATATTTAACCTTAACACTCTTGTCATTAATGGTTTGTCTAACTTGTTCTATAAAAGACAAGGTACTGCTCCATTGAAGTAAAATTAAAAAAATCAACTAAACCATGCTTTTCAGAACAGAAGATTCATTATCGTCAGCTAATGTATTGGCATAAAGCAAAGTAACATCCTATCAAGTAAGGCACACATTCAATCTGCCTTCCCACCCCCCTTTATTTTTAACTCATGCTGTTTTATTGTTATAGGCAATTTGTACCACTCAGCATGACAGTGTAAACTGAATCAAGATTAATTTACATGCAAAAGAACACTTAGGAGAGCAGCATGGTAAGCAAATGTATTGTCTCGATTGCTGAGGTGGAAAAAGAACCTGGAAAGAAAAAAAGGTGCCCTAATTAAGGGGCATCAAATATGATTGCTTATGGTAGTTAAGGGCCAGAAAATAGTAAATGTCTGACCATTTAAAGAATTAGCATCTTGCTAGCTAGGAACCCATAAGATGGATGCATAAATCATAATAAAATTAAGTAAACATTTTAGGTTTCTTAAACCAGAGATTTTTCTAAATGAAAATATATCAGGTATTATCAAATTAACAGGAAAGAAAAACAAGCGAAGGTTTCATTAAAAGTTTCTCCTAAAAAATAATACTTTAAAACACTGTAGAGCCTGTCATATATAATAAAGGTAAAATCACTCGGAAGATATTTTAAAATTGCCAGCTAAATAATTTGTGGCTTTATTAGAGTCTATCTAAATTTTGGTGAAGGCAGTAGATAGCACTTACTTTAGGCTGATCAGCTGTAATTAACTGCTAAAAGGCAAACCAAATAATGTAAAAAAAATAAAATTCAAAAAAAATTTCTAAGTTTTAGATTTGTAATTTAATTCACAAGAAGAAAACGAATAAAAATTCAAAAAAATTTTCTAAGTTTTACATCTGCAATTTAATTCACAAGAAGAAAATGAACAAGAGGAGGCATCTTAGAATAAGGCTTAGGCCTCTTGAAATTAAAACTGCGTGAAGAAACCAAATTAAATATTTTTAAGTAAAAAAGAGATCCCATGTTATTTTCTTATTGAAAGCATCTCACAGCTAGATCATTAACTAATTCTGCAATGCTTGAAACTCACAGCAATGAAATAAATCATGCTTCTGATGGAGGCTTATATACATAACCATCAATATATAGAATAATCTTTCATTTACTACTTTGACTACCAATCTTATTATATATATAAAAAATGTTTAGCCATGAAACCCTAAATGCAACAACTGAGAAAAAGTGATAGATCATGTTGCATATTAGAAATAAAACTTTTGTTTTTAAAAAATATTAACTTAAAATGCAATACTCTGTTAGAACCACTTTTATTTAATACTATATACTTTTCAGTTATGTATATCTTTAGAATAAAAATGGAACCATATTCCTCATGTTCCTTATTTATAATTTTTTCAGTTAAATTGAATTAACACATTTAACGTACTTCTTGAGTTTTAAAATGTGTCATATGAAATAAGGTATTATGTAAATCCTTTTTATTCAAGGTAGAAAAATCAGTTAAAGCTGGTGTACCCCCGCCCACATACACACACACACCCCTTAAATTTACTTGCGTTTTACCTTCCAGAATTTTGCATTGATAAAATCTGAGGAAACAGATTTTTATTCTGATTTAGGATTTTCTGTTAGCGAGAGATTTCTAGGTATCTTTTGTGGAAATAAGCTACGCTCTTACTAGAGCAGTATAACAAATACATATGTAAAGTTGAGGATTGAGACCTCTATTACCAAACCTGCTGAAACCTATAACTAAAAAGATGCTATTGAAAAGACTCTTTAAACCTGTGCTAAATTTGCCAGCATCAAGTTCCACATCAAAGAATGAATTCAGGAAGACAGAAAGAATGATACAGAAATGCCAAGAGACTTGCAAGGATTTACAAATACTTCATATAAACAAATTTTCAAATAGCTTTATTCAGAGTAGCCTTTCTGCTCTATTAAACATAGCAAACAGCTGCCAGATTTATTCAGACAAGTAATCAACAACCATAGAAGTAAAATGGCAGAAGAAAAAGGAATTTTGGCAACAACTCCACAGAGGACCACAGCTATTCTCCAAGTGCACTTCTCTCATGCACTTACGGTTCTGTATGGCTAGTCAGCGAAAAATCCCTCAGTCACAGCAGAGCACAAAAAATTTGATCGAAATATTAAGTATTCTAAACAAAAGCTGAGGGAGTGAAAGGGTATATAATAATCTGCTGCTTCAGATAACTTTAGCTGCACTTTTCAAAAAAAGAATATCCCCTTAACAATAAATGTGCCAATGCCTTATTCAGTCACCATGTGCCACTCACCTTGGTTTGCTGAGCAGATGTAAAGCAGAGAGGCAGGCTTTAGCCAGCAAAGGGTAAGAATAGCAAATATAAGAATCAATTCAATTTGTCAATAGAAAAATAAAATCACAAAGATAATTTTCCTCTATAGCAATAATCAACTTTCCAAGAAATGCAAACCAAAGAAAGATTTCATTGTTCTTTTTTATCACTTAAGTAATGCCCGAGCAAAAATATTACTATTAATTTACGGTCTTGTATGAGATTTTCTTTTTGACACTGTGAATTGCAAAGGCTTAGAGTAAAAACAGTATCTTCTGCATAATAATGGAGTGCCAGGAAGCATGCCCCTCTTCTTAGGTGTGGGTATTCGTGTGTGCCTAGTACGTTCTGGAAGTTTGATGGGTATGATTTACTACCTCAAAGTGAAGGGATCTTTGATAACACCCTCCACAGGAAAAAAATGGCTGAGATTCACATAAAATTGTAAAAACTGCTGACTATAGCATTTAAATATGCCTTAGTTTTATAAACGTTATCGTTAATTAAACACATAAAATCAGACAGGTATCTCCCCTTATTCACATATAAAAAAGACCCCCTTGCTTTTATTACAAGGCATGTTTGACTCTGGGCAAACTACAGATATTAATATTTGCATTTTGCTGAAAATATTTTCTTTTTAAGTACTTATTTAAAAAATGTTTCAGTTCTAATACGTTCTGACAACACAGCATTTCTTTAATATAGAATTAGGTCAAAAGAAACCAGAAGTATTTTAATGCCATAATTAGGACTTTATTTTGAAGGGTAAGGTAGTTTAATGTGTGCAGGGACAAATACATTAGTAACACATAAACAGTTCTATAATGAAAAAAATACACAAACATAACAATTATAGTGGTAGGACATCGGTAAAGTCCCCAATTCCTGGCACTTTCAATAATACAAAACCCCTTAGTATATCATCGGGTTGACAAGCGACAACTCTCAGCATTGAAAAGGTGATTAAGAATTAATTTATCATTTTAAAGACGTATTAATCAATTTTCAAGTGTGCCAGAAATATAGACAAACATCTATTTTTAAGATTGTAAGTGCAAAGCATTAACAAAAATTGGAAGATTGTGCACTAATATCTGTTAATGGCTATGTATACATGAAAATTTGTTTTAGAGACTGTACAGGAATGAGCACATATTATTTGGTGTGTAAATTTCTAGTAAGTTGTAGACATCTCTCACCTTGCTCTTTCTTAAAATCTTTCTCTGACATGGCCACAGGTAAAAGCAGTTCTCCAACAGGTGGTTGAATATTAACACTGAAGCAATCATCCTTGGTACTGAAGAAAAACAATCAAAGCTGACTAAATGCTTCATAAATAAACATTCTTAATACTAAGTAGTTAAATCAATGCAATGAAAGCATATGCTAGCATAGACAGTATAAGGTCTTTTTGGTTTAAATATCACAGCTAAAAAGGTTTAAACATTTTCCTGAACAACATTACTTGCAGAAGAATACATCTGTTTTCTCAATCAGGACTTTTTTTAAAAACAAAACTACATAGGTATAGTAAATTATCCCATTTGAAAAATAACTTTAAAAACTTGCAGTAATTGTATGTAACCACTACCACCAGAGAGGCACTTCATGCAGCTTATAGAGAAGTAATGTTTTATCTCTAGTTTGCATACATCTTAAAGTATAGAAGATGAAGTGCTTTAGTCTGAAACAGTTAAGATCTCTTTTTAAAAATATTAGTTTTTAATAAAGAAGAAAACAGAGTGACCATATTGTGTTTAGATAGGTGCTAATAGTAATATCTCATCTGCAAACTTGCTTTCCTTAAAAAAAAAAAAAAAAAAAAAAAGCCCTTATTTGCTAGTAGTGCTATTCATTGACATCATTGACCAACATGGTAAAAATTATTATTTCAAATGACAGGATATGAAGAATTTAAGAAAGCCAACCATGTTTGTTCTAATATCAGATAGAAAAACAATAAGTGCATTTACGTAAGTCTCATGACATTATGATCAATAAAAAAATACTAAATTGTCTAAAAAATTTTTTAAAGTTAGATGTTTAGGGTTAGGTTGAGTGTATCCTAAATGATAGCAGTGTGTTTGGCTGCAAATAAGCAGAAAATCCAATTAACAGTTTTTTGAGAAAAAGGCATTGATCGTTTATAATACAAGAAGTCTTAGAGTTACCAGTCACAGGCTCATTAAGTGGCTTAAAAAAGCCTTTAGAGGCCCAGATTCCTCTAGCTTTCCACTCTGCCATCCTTACTATGTTGGCTTTCATCCTCATGGTTGCCACATGGCTGCTGTATCTCCAGGCACCTAGTTTACATTCCATTGAAGGAAGGGTGGTGATGACAGAGTGTTGAGTAACTGTGTCAACCAAATCTGTTCCTTTTTTATCACAAAAGCAAAAGTTTTCAGGAAGTCCCATAGAGGGACTTCTACTTTCATATTAGAACTGGATCCCACAGCCTGTGAGATAGTAGCTAGAGAAACAGGGATTGTGGATAAGAAATACTAAACATTAGGTTAAGAAACACTTGAATTTATTCACGTGTGGGTAGAGACAAATGACATAATATAAAAAAAGAACATAAAATCCACTTTTATTTTATGCTATTATGTATTGTATTCTTGCAAGTGGCCTTATATTTTTTCCATATGTAGATTGTCCAAGGCAAACCAATAACTCCAATTTATTTGTCAATTCAATAAACACTTATTGAATGCAAACTTGATCCTATGTAGTGTGTGAATATCTGGGGATTTAATGCCAAGTGAGATTGGCCCTTCAAGCTCACAAATCTAGTTGGAGGGAAAGAAATTACACTTATAATAGAACGGCAGGCACTACATTAGATATGTGGAAAGCATTCTGCAGGAGTGAGGCTGAGTTTACTTCCAAGAGGAGAAAGAGGGCATTCTAGGCCTGTACTTTGGGAATGAGGAGCAGACTAATATGTCAACAGAAGAGGCTGGGGGCACATGGCAGAGTATCATATATGGTATGACCACTCATCCCAGTCCTGCCAGGAATAGTCCCAGTTTACAGCTGTTGTGGAATCCTGTCCAGCTGGTGCCTACTTTCACTCTCTAAAGTATCCTGATATGTGTGATAAAGCATATGGTTACTTTACTCATATAACTAAGACAAGGGTGTTTCAGTGTTTCTTGAAGCAATGGGAAACTACTAGAGATTTTTGGCGTAGGAAGGTAAATGGTCCCATTTATGTTTTAGAAACTCCAGTGGCAGTGGTAAGGTGGAGTAAGGGAGAAATCAAAGGCAGGTACATCAGTTAGGAGTCTAAATTAATAGTCTAGGCAGGGTTTTGATTTTTTTTACGCATTTATTGTGCGTTTTTTTACTTTAATAAAGCCTAAAAAGGATATTAAGAGATAGCTTCTGTTATTTCAAATTTACTGATAAGAAAACTAAAAAGAAGTTGAACAATATGCCCAAGGTCACACAGCTAGTAACTGACAGCACTGGGATTTGAACCCAGGTGTATCTAACTTCAAAGTCCACATTTATTCCACTATAATATGCAACTTCCCCAGGGTGAGCAGCACTGGGCAGGGGGCAGATGGAGTATTTTATGGATATTCTAGAGTAGAAGGGACACACCTGGTGATGAATGGAGGGAAGAAACTTCACACCTTCTAATGTGAACAACTGGGTGAATGACAAAGTGCTGAAGGAGTTTGGGGACTTAAAGAAAATGATTTGGCTTTAGCCACATTATATTTTGAGTACTGAGTTACCCATGAAGAGATATTCAGCAGATAAATGGAAATACAAATCAAGAATCTGGAGAGAGACTAGCTGCGCATAGTGACATGTGCTTATAATCCTAGCTATTTGGGAGGGTGAGCTGGGAGGATTGCTTCAGCCCGGGAATTTGAGACTACAGCGAACTATGATCATGCTACTGCACTCCAGCCTAGGTGATAGAGTGAGACCTCATCAAGAAAAGAAAAGAAAAATAAAAGAAAAGAAAAGAGAAAAGAAAAGAAAAAAGAAAGGGAATCAGGAGAGAGGACAGGGCAGTACGTAAGAGTCTGGAAGCAGTAAGAATGGTGTAAATGCATGAAAAAATGCTCATCATCACTGGCCATCAGAGAAATGCAAATCAAAACCACAATGAGATACCATCTCATACCAGTTAGAATGGCAATCATTAAAGTCAGGAAACAACAGGTGTAGGGGAAGATGTGGAGAAAAAGGAACACTTTTAAACTGTTGGTGGGACTGTAAACTAGTTCAACCACTGTGGAAGACAGTGTGGCGATTCCTCAAGAATCTAGAACTAGAAATGCCATTTGACCCAGCCATCCCATTACTGGGTATATACCCAAAGGATTATAAGTCATGCTGCTGTAAAGACACATGCACACGTATGTTTACTGCGGCACTATTCACAATAGCAAAGACTTGGAACCAACCCAAATGTCTGTAAATGACAGACTGGATTAAGAAAACGTGGCACATATACACCATGGAATACTATGCAGCTACAAAAAAAGGATGAGCTCATGTCCTTTGCAGGGACATGGATGAGGCTGGAAACCATCATTCTGAGCAAACTAGTGCAAGGACAGAAAACCAAACACCGCATGTTCTCACTCATAGGTGCAAATTGAACAATGAGAACACATGGACACAGGATGGGGAACATCACACATCGGGGCCTGTCGTGGGGTCGGAGGAGGGAGGAGGGATAGCATTAGGAGATATACCTAATGTAAATGATGAGTTAATGGGTGCAGCACACTAACATGGCACATGTATACATATGTAACAAACCAGCACGTTGTGCACACGTACCCTAGAACTTAAAGTATAAAAAAAAACAAAAACAAAAAAAGAATGATGTAAATGGTGTAGGGAAGAGCTGAAGCCTTATGAGTAGATAAAAATCATATAGGAAAAGAGGATACCACAAAAAGGAAAGAGTGCAAATCTGGGGAAGACCTGTATTTAAGTAAAAACAGAAGAAGAGCAACTTGCAGAAGAGACTGGAGGAAGAGTGGTCAGGAAAAAAGGCATGTGCCAAATATTGCAGGAAGGCAGAGTAAGATGAGGGATAAAAAGAAGTATAACTGCTAATCTTAGTAAGGCCGTTCAGATTGCAGGAAGACCACACAATGCAGTGAATTGGAGGGTGAAGGGAAGACTGACAATGGAAGAAGGAACAGAAAGAAGAGGCAAGCTTCCTGAGAATGAGGAGGCAAAGGAATAACACCTAAGGAAACCTGAGCATGTTTAGAGGCTGAGGGGAAAGAGCCAGTAAGGAAGAAGAAACAAAGGAATAACTGGTAGAGCAAGGTCTTAGGAGAGGTAAAAGAGGTTGGGATGAAGAGCACAAGAACTAGGTGAGTGGGTTAGCCCTAGAAAGGAGTAGGTTTCTTCTTCAGAAACAGCCAAAAAGGAGTGCTTAAGTGAGAAAGGATTGCAGGTAGGCTACTCGAAGAATGAGACCAAACCTGATGGAGGGGAAGACTTGGTCACATTAAGAGAAATATGTAAAAACTGGTGAAGGACTAGAAGAAGATGTATATATACATACATGGTGTGTATGTGTGAGTGTGTGTGTGTGTGTGTATATATATAAAATATATAAATTACAAATGAACTTAGTATGAAATCTAAAATTTCAGCTTCAAGTCACTGTATACAAAGTCCTCCAAAGTCAGAGGCACAAGACAATCCACTGAGGTATAGGCAAAAACCCTACTAAATATATATATTTTTTCTCATTCCTTTTAAGGTTCTGTTTTTCTAGGAGACAGGGTCTCAGCTCTGTCACCCAGGCTGGAGTGCAGTGGTATGATGACAGCTTGTTGCAGCCTCGACCTCCTGGGCTCAACTAATCTTCTTCTCTCAGCCTCCCAAATAGCTGGGACTACAGACACATGCCACCATGCCTAGATAATTTTTTTTTTTTTTTGAGACAGAGTCTCACTCTGTCACCCAGGCTGGAGGGCAGTGGCGCAATCTCAGCTCACTGTAACCTCCACCTCCTGGGTTCAATCAATTCTCCTGCCTCAGCTTCCCTAGTAGCTGGGATTACAGGTGCCCGCCACCTCGCCTGGTTAATTTTTGTATTTTAGTAGAGACAGGGTTTCACCATGTTGGCCAGGCTGGTCTCGAACTCCTGACCTCAAGCAATCCACCTGCCTTGGCCTCCTAAAGTGCTGGGATTACAGGCGTGAGTCATTGCGTCTGGCTTTTTTTGTTTGTTTGTTTGTTTTTTTGTAAAGACAGAGTCTTACTATATTGCCCAGGCTGATCTTGAACTCCTGGGCTCAAGTGATCCTCCTGCCTTGGCCTCCCAAAGTTGTGGGATTATAGGCATAAGCCACTGTGACTGGCCTCTGTTTTTGTATGTTTTAGTAAATACCTGTTAGCACAGTGAGAAATATACACACATACATATATATATACACACACACATATAATTACAAATAAATTTCTAGAGAGTACATACTCAAAATATTTTTACTAATAGAGGTATACAATTTTAAAAGTTAGGGGACCACTGAGTTACATCATTATGTACAACACTTTTGAATTACTTGTTTATACTTTTTAACAGAACCTCTCTTCCCAACACTCCTGAAGGACACCACATACTCCTCAATTAAAAGTGGCTGGACAGCTATGATGCCAAGGGAGACGGGTGGGGTGTTAGGGGAGAGAAGAGGCAGGAGATCTGCCTTCTGAGGCATCTATGAAAGTCTAGCTGTTTGCAGAGGGTGGGGAAAGTGATCCTGAAGTGCCCCTCCTAGCAACAAGCAAGGCGTTAGAGAGCTCAACTGAAACACACTTCTCGGCCTTTCTCGTAGCTAAGAGTGATCAAGTGACCCAGTCATGACCAATGAATTATAAACAGAACTTCAGTGGGGATTTTGGAGAAAGTTTTGTTTTTCTGACATAAACCTGGCTCCTTTCTCCATGTCATTTCTTTCCTTTTTTCTGCCTGGAATGCAGATGGAAGCCTGGAGGTGGAGCAGCCATCTTGTGACCAAGAAGTTGACCAGCATTTGCTAACAAAATTAGCACATGAAACAAAAAGGTGGAAGACCTTACGTCCTGAAGATACTGGGAAGCTACTGCACCAGCTCTGAACTGCCAAACCCTGCAGTTCTTGTTCTAGGAGAATAATAAATCCTTATTTGGTCATGCCACTGCAGTTGGGTTTCTGTTACAACCAAATACAAAATCCAACATAACTAGTACATAAGTCACTTTGTAAGCCAGTTTCATCTTGTAAGCAAGGTGTGGCTTATAACAGAACTAAGATGGAACATTTCCTCTTTATTTGGGGGAACATTTGCTTTCATGTACATGGGTGTTCTAGGATGTCCTCCAGTTTATATGCATCTGCTTTTCTACCATTTTGCCTTCTTTTTGGTTTATTTCTCTCTCCATGTAGCTTTTCTTTTCCTTCTTTCTTCACAACCCCTTTGATTAAACAGGGGAGAGACAGATTATCTCCATTTCTACGCATAACTGCCTCAACATGGATAGGGAATGTGAAAAATGACTCATGATAGATGTAAATTTGTCAGAATTAACAGTTACCAGATCAATGAAGCACTATTATTAGGGTAGCTTTAAATAGCCTAGCTACATAGGACCAGATGGCATAAAAGTTTAATGTAAGGCAAGACTCTACTTGGTACACATTTCACTGTAGCATATATTCTTGTACTACATGTAATCTCAGTTCATGGATTCCTTTATAGGATCCAAACTGGTAAAGTTTGCAGGTAAGAGAAACAGGCGAGCAGCCTATTCTGAGACTCAAGTTTTTCATCTATGAATGAGTGACATTTACCTTGCAGGCTAGTTTTAACTATTAAAGGACATAAAATGAAATAAGGCACAGGAGGTACTCAAAACCTACATACGTAATAGGGATATATCATTATTTCAGTATTCCCCCACTGATTATCATTTCCAATTTTTCTCCATTATAAACAATGCTTAAATAATATACTTGGCTAGATCTATTTCTGTACAAGCACAAATACTTCTCTAGGCTTGATATCCTAAAAGTGAAATTGCTGAGTTCAAAAGTATGAATATTTTACAGATATTGCCAATTTAAAGTCCCACAAACAGCATACAAGAGTACATGTTTTTCTCTACCTTTCTTGTCAATACCAAATATAAAACTTATTCTAAAACCTTGCCAATCTGATGAGTGAAATGTTTTAATTTTTATTTCCCTGAATACTAGTGATGTGGATCTACCTTTACTTTTTCCAAATAAGGGTCTTCACACCATTTACTGAATGGTCCATTCTCCCCACAGATTTGAAATGTCACCTTTATGACATACAAAATTTTTACATTTCTAAATTCTCTGGTTTCATTGGTTCTTGTGCCAATATCAATTACACAGAATAAAAATATTCTTGTGGCTTTAAGGAGTATTTTTAAATTATTATAGAGAAAGACTTTTTTCATTAAAAATGGTGATTTTTCTTGTGCATTTTCTTTTCCAGTTGAATTTTAGAAGTTTGTCAAGTTTCTTGAAAAGGTCTACTGGCATTTAGCCTAGAATCACATTGAATTTGAAGATTAATTTGAGGTTCAATACTGTCTCCCATTTAAAAACACAGTATATTTCTTATTATTTTTATTATTTTGCTTATATTTCTTTATATTTAATTATATCTTCCTTTATGCCCGTTAGGAAAGTTTCAGGGTTTTTCTTCTCCCTACATAAGTATCTGTATCACCTTTCTAAACTCATTAGTTTAAATAATAGATTTTCTGTTGATTCCAACTTTACAGGTTAATAATTATGTTGAATAGGCCGGGTGCAGTGGCTCACACCTGTAATCCCAGCACACTGGGAGGCCGAGGCGTCAGGAGTTCAAGACCAGCTTTATACGTTGATAAACCCCATCTCTACTAAATATACGTTGATAAACCCCATCTCTACTAAATATACAGAAATTAGCTGGGCCTGGTGGTGCGTGCCTGTAATCCCAGCTACTCGTGAAGCTGAGGAAGAAGAATCGCTTGAACCTGGGAGGTGAAGGTTGCAGTGAGCCGAGATTGCACCACTGCACTCCAGCCTGGTGACAGAGTGAGACTCCGTCTCAATAATAATAATAATTATAATAATAATTATGTTAAATAAAAATTATAATTTCGGCGAGGCGCTGTGGTTCACACCTGTAATGGGATTACAGCACTTTGGGAGGCCAAGGTGGGCCGAGCACAAGGTCAGGAGTTCGAGACCAGCCTGGTCAATATGTTGAAACCCTGTCTCTACTGAAAATACAACAATTAGTCGGGCATGGTGGCGCGTGCCTGTAGTCCCAGCTACTCAGGAGGCTGAGGCAGGAGAATTGCTTGAATCCAGGAGGCGGAGGTTGCGGTGAGCCGAGATCACCCCACTGCACTCCAGCCTGGGCAGCAGAGCAAGACTCCGTCTCAAAAAAAAAAAAAAAAAAAATATATATATATATATATATATATATATATAAAAAATTTTGTCTCTTCTTTTCCAGGATTTATACTGCAAATGGCGTTTACTTGCCTTTCTGTATTGGCTAGAACTTCCACTATAATGTAGAATATAGTGTGGACAGCAGATATCCTTGTTTTGCTTTTCTGACTTAAAAGAGATTGTTTCTGATATTTCATGTGGCTATGGGTAACTCATATGGGCCAGAAGTCATTTGAATTTATAACTACAACTGATGTCCATCTTCATATGTTATCCTTCTGCACTTTAAAATCAGGGTGATGCTAGACTTACACAATGACATGGCATGATTTCCTTTTCTTTTGTTCTAGAAAAAATTCTCTTTTTTAAGGTTCTGATACAATTTAATCGTTTTTATTTCTAATTTATATTTTTCTAGGAAACCATTAATTTCATCTAAATGTTCCAATTTATTGGTATAGAACTGTATAGTATTATTTTGTAACTTAAAAGATCTCTGTGCTTTATCATCTTTCTCCCCTCTAATCTTTCTTAGGTGTCTTTTTTCTTTAATCATATTATCCCATAGTTTTCCTTTTTTTTGTAAATCCTATATGTGCTTTTAAAAAAATGAGTATTTTCTACACACAGGAAACAAGGAATTCTATGTAAACATATATATCTTAGATCCAGCTTGGTAATTAAATCATTAAACCTGTATGTATCTATACTTATTTATCCTTACTCTCTGATTTGTCAACTTCTGATGTGCATGTTAAAATATACTATGATTATGGCTTTGACAATTTCTCCTAGTATTTGTATTATTTTCTGCTTTATAAATTACAAAACTGCATGGTTTAAAGGTTTGTAACAATTGTATTTTCTTGGAGGGTTACAATGAGCACAAAATATTCTATTATTACTTTTTACCTAAAATACTTCTTAATTTTTCTAGTTTTAGCACATCTATCTGATGCATGCATACATATACACACACACGCACACACACACACACACTTCATCTTTCTAATCTCAACTTTTCTGTGCCATTCTCTCTTAGTGAAGGTTCTCATAAATAGCACGTTAAATTTTGTTTTTTACCTGTTTAGTAAAAGTAGGATTTAATTCTCTGACATGAATTGCGAAAATGAGTATGTGTGGTGTGCATGGCCTCTCCAGCCATCTTGTTTTGTTTTCTATTTGCCATGCTTTTTCCTCTTCCTCTTGGTTAAACCGGTCAAGTTTTAAACTTTTATTTAAAATTATTATTATTTTTTAATAGAGACAAGTTCTCGCTATGCTGGCCAGGCTGTTCTTGAAGTCCTGACCTCGAGGGATCCTCCTGCCTTGGCCTTCCAAAGAGATGGGATGACAGGTATAAGCCATCACACACAGTCCTGATCAGGTTTTAATTACTCCCTTTCTTCCTAGTTGTTTAGAAGTTATAATACGTCACATTTCTATAATTTTAGTGGTTATCTTTAATATTTTAAACCATATTTAAACTTATTTTTGCCATCAATAAACTCTCTTCTCAGACATAACAAGAACCCATATACTAGGGTTCTTGTATACCTGTATACCTCTTGCCTCTGTGGGGATTTTGGTTCCAATGTATTGTTTTTTTTTTTGTTTTTTTTTTTTTGAGACGGAGTCTCGCTCTGTCGCCCAGGCTGGAGTGCAGTGGCCGGATCTCAGCTCACTGCAAGCTCTGCCTCCCGGGTTCACGCCATTCTCTGGCCTCAGCCCGAGTAGCTGGGACTACAGGCGCCCGCCACCTCGCCCGGCTAGTTTTTTTGTATTTCTTAGTAGAGACGGGGTTTCACCGTGTTATCCAGGATGGTCTCGATCTCCTGACCTCGTGATCCACCCGTCTCGGCCTCCCAAAGTGCTGGGATTACAGGCTTGAGCCACCGCGCCCGGCCCCAATGTATTGTTAATATTTATTTTTCACATTATGTCAAGAATTATTTTTATACGTTGATAAATTTCATAGGTAGAATTCTTTGCTCACTACTGTTTTATTAATTCTACGTTTTTCTCTGTCTCAGATTTTATTTTTTTTGAGACAAGATCTCACTACGTTGCCCAGGCTGGAAAGCAGCGGCTATTCACAGGTGCAATCATCGCGCACTGTAACCTCTAATTCCTGGGCTCAAGCTGTTCTCCTGCCTCAGCCTCCTGAGCAGCTGGGACTACAGGCATGCATCACCATGCCTGGTTCTGTCTCAGATTTCAGAAAATATTCTATTACAGTATATCTTTGAGTAATCCTTTCAGAAAGGATGTGTAGGTGGTAAACTGATTGCTAGAATCTTTCCTTCACTGAAAAATGACTATTTGGTATTTTCAAAATTTTAAAGGTCATTTCCTTTACCTTCTGGCTTGCAGAACTGATATGAGTATGTGAAATTTGAATCCATTCTCATTCTTGTCTGTTTTTTAGGTAAGTTGCTTTTTTCTCTGCTTTGGAAGATTATAGGATATTCTTCTCCTTATCAAAAATTCACCAGGATGTGGTCTTTTTCATAGTTTTTCACATTCACCCTGTTTGGCCCTCTTAATCTGAAGGCTTGTGTGTTTCTTTTGTTGGGCCACATGTTCATTCATTCATTCATTAGGGGTAGGGATACACTCTATGTTGCCTAGGCTGGAGTGTAGTGGTGCGATCACAGCTCACTGGAGCCTTCAACTCCTGGGTTCCAGTGATCCTACCACTTCAGTCTCCCAAGTGGCTAGGACGACAAGTGTGTGCCACCATACCTGGCTAATCGTTTTTGATTTTTGGTAGAGATGAGGTCTTGCTATGTTATCCAGGCTGGTCTTGAACTCCTGGACTCAAATAATTCTCCTGCTTTGGCCTCCCAGCGTGCTAGGATTATGGATGTAAGCCACCACGTCCAGCAGAAAATGTTCCTCTATAATTTCTTTTCTAAATTATTTCTTCCCTTCATTGTCTTTTCTTTCCTGCCAGAGCTCCTATGAGATGAACTGATCCTTTTAACCTTCCTTATTTTCTGTCTCTGCCTTTTTGCTTTGTATTCCAGCTGATTTCCTTGACCCTTTCTTCCAGAATGCTCAATCAGTATTCAGCTGTGTCCATCCCATTATTCATCTACTGAGTTAGCAACTATCATTACTAAGGGTCTCCTCTCCCCTGGGTGGGCTGACTAAAGTTTTATTTTTTGTAAGTGGACGAGATATGATTGGTTACGTGGACATGAAGTTGGAGGCAGGCAGGCAGGCAATGGCCTTTCCTCCCCACCAACAAACGTAACACTGGCTTTACCCTAGTGGTGAGGATCTGAGAATATTTTGGATAGATACTCTCTTGGATAAAGCTATACTTCATCTCATCTCCGACCATTCTTGCTTCCTTCACACAAACTCAAACCTTGCTCTGTTCTTGTAGGTCCCCACATTCACACCAAAACGTCTTTCCCAGGCAAGTGGCTTGTTCTCTTTACAGTTTTATTCTTAAGTCTCAAATTAAATGTGTATGTTGCCTGCTGTCAGATGTAAGATTGGGGAACTAGGGGGCTGGAAGGAGTTAATTCCCTGATGACTGTTTGAAGCCCCCTACTCACTTTGTGCTTGATGTTCTGCCAAATTGGTTCTTACCATTATGGTAGTTTTCTCCCATGAGTGTTTTTCCCTGTGATTTTTATTTTCTCTGTTACTGTTTATCTACTCCTATTTGTTTTCTGTCAATAATACCTCACAATTTCTGGTCAGCTAAAGGCATTCTTTATCTTATATTTTTAGTGCTCATTCACTATTAAAGAATGTATTTTCTTTTTAATGGATCTTTGGACAAAAACATGTGCTCAGTTATCTAACTAGCTCTAAGCTGTGTGACTTCCCATACCGCTTAATACATGCATGCCTGCTGATTACAAGGATGAGGCTCTGTTTATGTACTGCACTAACTTTTAGACAGATATATTTATGTATGTTGTGCACATATTCGATCTCAATAAATTTAATCAAGAATTTAATTTGATGACCATTTAAAAATGCAAAGCAAAAAAGAGGCATAAATGCTTATCAAATATGCATATAACTACATAGCTTAATATAACAGTTCTGTCTCTATCTATTCATCCACAGATACAATTATAATGATAAAGAATTAATCCAGAAGCTAAAGCAGGATCATTTTACTCTCATTTTTTTTATTCTAACAAATAAGAGTATCTGACAGGCTTTTGGTCCATATTCTCAGCATTTCTGAAGGCTTCTTATCAAATATGCTGTTATTACCCATAATTTTATGTATCGATTTGTATAATGTATTTCAAGGAAAAAATTCAATATCAGCCATTCTTGTTTCTTTTTTTCTTTTTATTGAACTACCAAGACTAATACAGCACATCACTAAACAAAAAGTGCTATTTACTATGCAAAAGGCACAGTCAGTGATTGGCATCTAAGACCAATTGATCTACCCATTACCACTATCTCCCTACCCCCACAAGCACTACTATGAAGCTATTGATTTAAACACTGTCGATCGGTTTCCATTTTCTGATTTTGGGCAGGCCAATTAAGAAAGTGAGTAATTGTGATTACACTGCTTCAGGATCAATTACATTTGATGCAAGACAAAGTGCTCTTTTTAGAACACACACACAAAATTTTTGATCTAGCATGCTGGTGTGCTTAACAAAAACTAAAAAAAATAATTTGTATCTTTATATCAGCAAAACATACTAATGTAAATGCTTTTAATAGCCAAGACATTTTCTATGTGAAATACATGAATTATTTTCCTAAAGTTAGTTTGAAAGAAATATAGAAAAATACTATTCACATACACTCCTTGGTATAAGATAAAAGTCAAATACTACATGCATATATATCCATCCTTAAAGGGACTTAGTTAATTATGAAAGACAAAATGCAAATCCTGTTCAAGAGACTATGAAGGAAGTCTTTGTAATAAAAATTGGGAAAAAAACCCCAATTACATAGGAATCAAAAGGTTCTTTATATAAATTGATAAGAAAAAGGAATATTTTTTAGTTCTTAATTTTGGTCTAACTTGATACCTGTGCTTTGTCATTGGGTTCACATTGTCCAAATCATTAAAATGAATATACCTCCGGTGTTAGAGGCAAATCTATTTAGAGTGATGTTACTCATAGCCTGTTGTTCAGTAATATTGATCTGTGTTGTTTGTCTAATAGAAAAATAATAAACAATTACTAGGCAATGTTGAGAAAAGTAATCAGTTTTTATATATCACTAATATAGCAGACCTCCCAAAACATAAAGGTGATGATCTGCATAAAATCAATGTGTTATGCTACATTGCTTATATTTATCATTGCAGGTTCTCGGCAATAAAAGGTATAACATTAGGCCAGAATTACTGGTAAACTGAAAAGGTATATGAAAATGAAAAGTTCACTATGTTTAATCTATACATTTATTTTAAAATGTCTATTTCTAAAACTTCAAGACTTTTAAATCATAACAAATTCTGTTCTAAGCTGGCTAAAATGTAGATAAAATGTCTCAATTCTTTTTAGAATAAAAACAAAGAAACTTCAACTCAAAATAGCCAATTGTGCCTTATATCAGAAAAAGAAAAAGAGTTCAAAGATAATGCTCAATGATGCATGAATACAGCTTTGTACTAATTTGCTAACAGCCTCTGAATTTCATGAGAAATGTATAAAGCATTATAGAAAAACATTAACAACAAAATCCAATCCTAAAAAAGCTCTTCTGAATAGCATTCAGCTACGAAACCTTTGCCAACTGCATAAATGTTCTCTTTTGACTTTTATCAAAGCAGTTTGTAAATCGATTTAAAAAGGAAACAAAAATGTGTGGGTTTTAGGTACTGATGGAATCAATAATATTCCACTTAAGAATCTCAAGATAACATGTATGTATATCTCAAAAGAGATCTTCTCTGAGCTATTTAATAATATTATTAATGTTTTTAATTTCTCCTGGATCTTCCTCATTAATTTTCTTACAAATTTTCTAAAACTGGAGTGATAAGTTAAAAATTACTTAGTAGTAGCTCCTTTCTTTAACCAATAAACCATGAATTTCAATCACATATGGCAGATTGTAATGGCTAGGTGTGTAATGAATGCTAAAAATACATACATTGCACACAATTTGTACAACTATTCCAAGGCAGTCTAAACATTAGCAAAGCAAAACACATTTGTTTAAATGTTTTGTCTTTCACATACACACAAAAACTGTTGAAAGCTTAGTTTTTGATCTGCTATCCTTTACAGGTTATATAAAAAATAGAAGAACAATTGAACTTACCACAACTGGAAACTGGCAGTCTGAGTAGAATCACAGAAGTCAATACCCATTGAAACTGTAATGGATCCCTCAGGCTCAAGAGAGTCTAGGAAATAAGATAATTTAGACATGAAAACACAGAGGATGTGAAAAAAAGGCAAACTACACATTGAAAATTTAGGTAATGTTTGTAGTTTGGTTCAAACAGTGAAATTTAATGATGGCTTAAAAATTTTAAACTAAGAATATTAAAGCAAATTATAAAGTAACCTAACTATTCTGTTTCAAGGTTTTCTTTTTCACAAATTAATTCTGCACACACACCAATGAACACATTATACCCGTTTCAGAAATACATATCTTCCTGAGAAATTTCATGTTTTCTAATATTATCTCTATAGGTATTGAAAATGAGAAGGAATTAAACGTGTTCTTGTTTCGCATACCTGTAATGGACTTTGGGAGTTCATAAGAGGTTATGTACTTAAAACTATGGCATGTTTATTCTAGATATAAAAAGTAAATTTTAAACAATGTTTCAAATTTTCAATGAAAAAAATTCTAAATTAAAAAATGTAAATAAAGTTGGAAGAAGAAATTAAGATGCACTCAGAAATTAATTAAGAGATCTCACATTGAAACCAAAATGTTAAGTCTAAGTGCATTAAATACTCAAAAAAAATTTGTGGCAGATTAGATTATCTTGATAAAACAAAAAATAAAATGACATTTGATAGATCTGGAATTTCTGAAGCTTCATCTATCACCTAACCAAGTATAGGAAATAACTATACCAACATACAATACAGTTTTTTATTTTTTCAGTTAACAATGACAAAACTTAAGTCAAACAAGAAAAAAATTTTATTCTGCTTATGATTTGAAAGTTTACCTATACCTTAGAATAACTGAGGGCATCTTAAATAAATATGTATATATTTGTTTATATATAGAAATTGTCCATTTTTGATTTCTACTTTGCTCAAAGTATTCTGCATAATTGCAGCTATACCATACAATCACTTTATATTTAGCTTTATATATTCTCTATACTTCCTATCAGACATAGTTATATTTTAGGAAGCACACTTCTAATTCAATAGATTGTGACTATTCTAGGGCTTATTGGTAAGTATGATTTGCCATTGAAAGCAAACCATGATACAGAAGATGGTATGGTTGGGATAAAATAATAATTCAATAAGCTTCATTTATTAAGTATTATGTTTATATCTCATAGGCTCAATGAGGACTAGGTATTACAAGAGAGCATTTGTTCAATGCTGATTTTAAAATGCTATTTGTTAGGCAAAGGAAGTATGTTAAAAATAAAAAAAAAAGTAATAATTAAAATGCTATTTGCTCAGCGGTATGTATGTTGGTCTGCTGATTCTAGTTTCAATTTCATTTGTTTACAAACCTAACATTTACCAGGATGTCACTCAAACACCAGAAGACTTGCTCCCTAAATCTCTAGCAAATAGGCTTTACTGTAGGGTAAATAGCTATAATGATATATACATTTTTTTCATTTCTCATAAAGCTGTGTGCTGTCAACAGTTTAGAGCTTTGTCAGTCACACACTGCTCAAGCCTATTCTTTAACGAATTCTTAATGCCTTCTGTGCCATAACTATTTTGGGGTTTGGTCTTGTTTTTATCTGATACATTAGTAGCAAATTCTGTCATCTCCAAAACATGATGGCATTCATGATTTTGATCTCCCTTCATCATATATCTTTGTATATCATTTGACAAAGTGACAGTTCTCAAGATGCTTTGTTGATAGCACTCTTTGACACTGTTTGATACTGTCTTCAGTCTTAAGATAATTAACTGTGAGCTTACTGCCATGCTAATTCTGGGGGACAGTCCACGATCAATGGCATGTTTTATTATATAGATGCCTCAGGAGCAAAATGATCAGCATAAAATTATTCAAATAATGGATTTTTATAATACTTGGAGCCGACTAAACTGGGTAAGCGTACCCAATTAGGTGTCTATATTTAGATACAATTTCTAGATTTGCTCCTATATATTTGAGATGGCTATGTAGAAATGGCTGAAAAACACTGGCTCTGTTACACCACACCATTAATATCAACACATGAAATCATATAGGATGCCATTTACTTTGATGCAACAGTCGTACAGTAACTGTTAAAATCTTAGCTGAACTCAAATTTGTCAACCACTAACATAAAGCCACTGAATATAGTACAGAGAGTGTAAGGCTATTCTTTGTGTCTTAAAAAAACCCCTCCTATATACTAGGTCTCTTTGGGGAAAATGGAATATTATTCCTAATGTTCTTGCAAGGAATACAGTTTCATGCCAAACACAGGGTGAAAGTGAGAAAAAAAGTCATTGCACATTACAAACAAAACCAGATTGGTGGCAAACAAGAAAACTGCGGACTCGGCCGGGCGCGGTGGCTCAAGCCTGTAATCCCAGCACTTTGGGAGGCCGAGACGGGCGGATCACAAGGTCAGGAGATTGAGACCATCCTGGCTAACATGGTGAAACCCCGTCTCTACTAAAAATACAAAAAACTAGCCGGGCGAGGTGGCGGGCGCCTGTAATCCCAGCTACTCCGGAGGCTGAGGCAGGAGAATGGCGTGAACCCGGGAGGCGGAGCTTGCAGTGAGCTGAGGTCCGGCCACTGCACTCCAGCCTGGGCGACAGAGCGAGACTCCGTCTCAAAAAAAAAAAAAAAAAAAAAACAAAAAACAACACAAAAGAAAACTGCGGACTCCTTTAACGTGTATACGTGCTTAAAAATAAATAAAACAAATTGCTTACCTCCCTTATTTTACTAAAACACTAAAACACAGCATTTGTTTTCTGTTGCATTCTTAAAATGTTTTTGGAGGACTAATTTAGACATATTATATTCCTTAACCCTACAATCTATTGATAATAGTGTCATCTAGGTGGTGTTACATACAAGTACATACTGCAGAGGAAATAACTCTGTATCTTGAAGGCATTCAATAAATGCCAACAAAATGAATGAAACATACAGTCATAAAAATTTGTCTAAGAATGAAAAAGAAAAGCCTACAACCAATACTGAGGCAATGGTAAACATTCATATTTTATTTCTGTGTTAAGGTCATACTATGAAATTTATTATATTTATTTCTTCTATTCTACATAGGCCAACAAAAGGTCAACTCATCAACTCATTATGCCAGCTCAAAGAAAAATTAATACTGTTCTACTGTTTTAACCTTTGGATAACATTTTCAACCTTCAGACAATTCATATATCTGCTGCTTGACACCTCCTAAACTAAACTAATTTTTTTTTAACTAGGTAAAAAAGGTTGAATTACAAGCAATAAAAAGAACACAATAATTCCCTGGCAATATATTAACTTCATACGTTACATAGTAAAAATTAGGATACTTTGTGTTCTTTAAATAGTGTCTTAATTATCCAAATATTTTAAAAAATTAAGTGGATTTTGAAATCAGCTTACTTTAAATCCACTTTCTTTACTCTGGTTGCTTATAAAATTTTACGAGGCTTTATCAAAAATTGTTTTATTCCTTTGTGTAAAAATATAACACACACACAAAATGACTTTCTTTACTGAAAGATTCATGAAAACCAGAGGAGAAAATTCAACAATGCCAAAGAGCTCAGATGAAGAAAAATGGAAGAGTTATGTGAAACAATGAGTAAAGAAGGCACAATTACCTAATATTACTTTCTCCTGGTCAAAAGGCATTGTTGATCTTAAGTATTATAAAAAGGAGCTATCTGGAGCATTATGGTTATAACATTTGGAAGATACAATGACATAAACCTTTTATTACTTTTAATTGATGTTTTGCCTGAAGATTCTCTCAACTAAACCTTAGGGCTATCTCCACTTACAAAAACCAAAAAGAATAGAGATAGACATTCTAAATATTACACTAATTCAAATTCAAAGTAAGACATACAATTGTTACATTTAATGTTTAAAGGGTATATTTTTAGCAAAATACTTTAAAAACGCAAAGGGGATGAAAAATGGCCACTGACACTTTGTGGGAGAGACAACCGGATGCAGTGGGCACAGAAGCAACCTGGAAAGCGCGTGCCAAAGCTGGGGGCAGCCGCTGCTCAGCACCTACTCACTGGTTGCTGCATGTGGGATAAAGGGCCGGTACTGCCATATTTTATGCTCTGCTCCAAGAAAAGTGAGATTTCTCATTTTTTAAAACGTAAAAGCATCTTGATTTTTAAATGGTGGCAACAGATTGAAAACATGTAAAAATCAGATGTGGATAAATACCAGTGATACCCTCTGCGCTACCGTATATTCTATACATGGAGAGGAAGATAAGCAGACTAGTCTACATCAGGGGTGTGCAATCTTTTGGCTCCCCTGGGCCTCAGCGGAAGAAGAACTGTCTTGGGCCACACATAAAATACACTAACACTAATGATAGCTGATGAGCTAAAGAAAAAAAAATCGCAAAAAAAATCTCATAATGTTTTAAGAAACTTTATGAATTTGTGGGAGGCTGCATTCAAAGCTGTCCTGAGCCACAGGTTGGACAAGCTTGGTCTATCTCCTCTCAGTCTTCACTCTTCAACTTACGGGAAGGTGAAGGGAAACAGGAAAAGATCTTGAGATACAAGAAGTATTGCATTCAGAAATGTAGAGCGATTTTCTTGCTTTTAAGACACAATAAACCACCTAAAATTACGTAGGGAATGAAGCTGACCAGGAGGAGAGATGGGGGAAGGTGATGCAGGTAGGTAAAACATGGTGGCAATCTTGACTCTGCAAACCCAGCCTTCCATCACTACTGGTATTACTATTACTGGGACCTGATTCACTAAGAGCAAAGAAATGTGTTTATCTTATATGATAAATTCAGTTTAACAAGAAAAAGCAAATATAAACTGAATATGCTAATTGTCAATACAATCATGTTCTATTTTGCTATTTTACTAAAAAGTATTCTACTTTACTTTTAAAGTGAACATATTTAGTGATCAAATATGGTTAAGGTTTTAAATGAGAATTAATATTTACCTATTGGATTAAAAACATGCATTTTCAGGCCTATAGGAAGCTTTTTTTCCCCTATGTGGATATTTTCTATCTTTTGATCAGTAGTGTTATTCAGTGTTATTTGTATAGAGACCATCTTATCACCAAAAATGCAAGGCTGTCTTGGAAAGAAATAATGGGCAGCAAGTCCTTTTCCACTCATTCGATGAAGCAGTACGTGAGTTTTCGTTGGTACAAATACAGGAGTACTGACCTATTACACATGGGAAAAAGAAAAAAAGATGAGTTAGTGAATATAGTTATTCTTCTAGAAAATACACAAACATTTATGACATTTAATTCTTGGTTCCCCTAAAGTATTATATGAACTACAATAACAAACATTAGTAGGATATCACACACATAGATATTAGTCAGAAATGATACAAAGAAGTAAATGCCCTCAAAACTGTATAAAAATTTCTCTGTAACCTCCAAGCATATATTACTTTTTTTTTTTTTTTACAACATAAGCTTAATAAGAAGAGCATAATCTCAGTAATACAAACATACTCATTTTTTTTTTTTTTTTTTTTTTTGCGGGGAAGGGGGAGGGATTTATAAACTTTGTTAGTTTTTTTCCCTAGATCCTCTGTATTTGGCCATCTTGCTAACTTTCTTATTGGTTTTAGCAGTTTGTCAATTGATTTTCTTGGGTGTTTTAGCCAACTACCAAAATGAACACCTTGGACCTTCATTTCCAATCCTGACTCTTTGAACTGGCTTTTTGTTTTTATTTTCTTTCTCTGCAAACTGAAGACCATGGCCCCCAGGATAAGGTGGCTTCTTCCTTTGCCTTAATGATTGAAAAGATCTCTACTTTGAGATCAAGTTAACTATTCACTTACATTTTCTTCCAGTCCTTTGATGGTTTCAAATTTTAATTCATATAGAATTGATTGATTTTGATAAATTGACTTCATATTTAATTATTTTTCTCCAGATACATGAACTAATTGTCCCTACATAAGCTAATGAATAGTCTTTCCTCAATGATTGTAAATGCAAAAATTCTAATTATTTATGTACTAGGAGATATTTCTGGGCCTTGATTGTCCTGTTAAACCAGTACCATATTGTTTTATTTTTTATAGACCTACAATATAATTCAATTATTTGGTAAAACAAATCTTTCCTTGTTTCCCCCTCCCAATATTTTCTTGGCTAATCATCTTTCACCCTTCTATTGAACATTAGATTCTTAATTAAATTCTTCCCTCAATCTCATTTTGATTGAAATCATAGGCAGCATATTAAATAATGAAACACTGTCCATTCTAAAACCATTCAAAATATCAGTATTGCATATTAGGCTTGACCTGACATGGGGAAGCATTAAAAAAAAAGTCAATTTGTAATTAAACAGGCTTGATTTAGATTTTTTCCTGCCAACTGTGGTCTCCCAACTAAATTATCTATTACAGTTTTGAGAGTATATATCAACCTATTAAACATTTTCACTATGCCATGTACACCTGATGACATTACAAACTTAGCAATTATAGTAATGATTTAAAGTTCAACAAAAATCCGAGTTAAATATCATATATACAAAATGATACATCATGCCTTCTAAGCATCATTAAAACATAATATTCTTTCTCCAAAAGCTCAACAAAAAATGGGCAATTTAAAATAATCATCACCTCTAATCCCAGCACTTCGAGAGGCTGAGGTAGGAGGATTGCTTGAGCCCAGGAGTTTGAGAACCAACCTGGGCAACATGGCGAGATCCTGTCTCTACAAAAAATGCAAAAAATTAGCTGGGTGTGGTGGCATGTGCCTGTAGTCCCAGCTACTCAGGAGGCTGAGGTGGGAGGATTGCTTGAGCTCAGGAAGTTGAGGCTGCAGTGGGCCATGATTAGGTCATTGAACTCTTGCCTGGGTGACAGAGCAAGATCCTGTCTCAAAAAATAATAATAATAATTTAAAAAATAATAAAATAATAATCATAAAAACTTATAGGAGAGTTAATTTGTAAAATACAATAAACAATTAGCTAAATTTAAAATTTTGATTATATAAAATAATAGGGCTACTGGCCTATTCATTCTACTTAAGCCTTCTGATGATGATAACAACAATCTAATATTTTAAGTTTTCAAATCACTTTCACTTCTAAGTTTAGGTTTTCCTTGAATGAAAACTATTTTCAAAACCCTTCTCTTTCTTTCTTTTCATTTTTTTTTTTTTTTTTTGAGACGGAGTCTCGCTGTCGCCAGGCTGGAGTGCAGTGGCACAATCTCAGTTCACTCAAGCAGCTCTAGACTCTCCTCGGTAACTGAGACCAGGCTTTTCCCATGAAACTCCCTGAGCTTCTGCATGCAGTACTCATCAGCGGGCTTGGCTGTATATACTAATTCAAAGGCCCGCTTCTGCACTTGCTCCACAAACACAGAGCCGGCCACCTGCTCTTTGCTCTCACCAGTGACGCTATAGATGGATTTCTGTGTCTCTTTCACGCAGGAGACATATTTTGACACAGATGTCATCTCATCTCCAGACTGGTAAGTGTGATACTGCAGCAGCTAGGACACGTGTCGCTGGCTAGTGGAGTTTTTATGGATTCTAAGCTTTAGATTTTAATTTTTAAAATTCTAAAATTTTATTTATTGAATTTTTATAGACAGGGGTTTCACTCTGTCGTCCAGGCTGGAGTGCAGTGGTGCAATCATAGCTCACTGCAGCCTGGAACTCATGGGCTCAAGTGATCCTCTTGCCTCAGCCTTTTAGGTAACTTGGACTACAGGTGTGTACCACCATGCTGGGTTAATTTTTTAAATTTTTTGTTGTGATAGTGTCTTGCTTTGCAGCTCAGGCTGGTATCAAACTCCTGGCTTCCAGCAATCCTCCTGCCTTGGCCTCCCAAAGTGCTGAGATTACAAGGGTGAGACGTCACAACTGGCCCAAGCTTTAGATTTTTAGATAAGGCCTCATTGAATTTCTTGCCATTCTCCCTGTCTTCTGCCAGCTCAGAGAACAGCTCAAGGCACTTCTTAACAATGTTTTTGTGGATGACTGTTAAGATTCTGCTCTGTTGGAGCATTTCTTGAGAGATGTTCAGGGGCAGATCCTAAGTCAACCACACCAAGGATTAAAGTTGAGATACTCCAATATCATCACAGCTGTCCACGATGAACACATGATGGACACAGAGTTTGTTGTTCTTTTTTCTTCTAATTCTCAAAGAAGTCAAAGGGATCCAAACAAGGGATGAATAGCAATGCTCTGAATTCCAACCAACCTTCCACAAAGAAATGCTTGACTGCCCAATGGTCCTCCTAGTCACTGGTGAAGCTCTTGTAGAATTCTCTATACTCCTCCTGGGTGAATGTCATCAGAATTTCTGATCCAAGTGTTCTTGGTCTTGTTTAATTCTTCCCAATCAATGATTTCTCCTTGATCTTGTTGGTTTTCTTTTTCTTATCCTTACTGTTCTCATCTTCTTCATCTGAACCCACATCTTCAATCTTGGACTTTTTCTCATCATCTCTATCTTCTGTTTTTTGGTTGGTTGTTTGTTTTGAGATGGTGTAATACTCTGTCACCCAGGCTGGAGTGCAGTTGTATGATCTCAGTTCACTGCAACATCCGCCCCCTGGTGGATCCTCCCACTTCAGCCCCACAAGTAGCTGGGACCTAAGCTGCGTACCACCATTCCCGCCTAATTTTTTGTATTTTTTATAGAGTCAGTGTTTCACCATGTTGGCTAGGCTGGTCTCAAACTCCTGAGTTTAAGCGATCTGCCCACCTCAGCCTCCCAAAGTACTGGGATTACAGGCATGAGCCTTTGTGCCTGGCCTATCTTCCTCTTCTTTCTCACCTTTCGCTTCCTCTGCCTGTCATCACTGATTTTCTTCTCTCTTTCCTTCTCCAAAGAAAGGGTAATGGGATAGCCTATGAACTGGAAGTGCTCTTCACTACTTCTTTGACCTTCCTCTCTTCTAAGTACTCTGTCTGGTCTTCTTTAAGGTGGAGGGTCACTTTGGTACCCCTGCCAATGGGCTCTCCATGGTCAGCACATACAGTGAAGGAACCCCCAGTGGAGACTCCCAGGCATACTCTTCATCATTGTTGTGCCTTGTGATCACAACTACTTTCTCTGCCACAAGGTAGGCAGAAAAAAAGGCAGCACCAAATTGCCCAAACATGGAGATACCTGCACCACCCTGAAAAGCCTCCATAAATTATTTAGTACCAGGGAATGCACTCTGACTTTGGTAGACACAGGCATTGACATGACCAAGGCTGATCTCCTAATTTGGGAACCATTACCATGGGTTGGGGATTATGTCAATTTCCAGCTCTTTACCATTGTCCAACTTGGAAGGGTTTGTAAGGCTCTCACAGCAAATCTTGTCCAATGCATCATAAACATTAGATCAATTCCTGAAGGAAAATCTCCTCATTAGAATAGAAAGTATTGATGACGAGAGACATGAGTTGGGCAATATCTCCCTGAAAGGCAAGTTTCCACCTCTTCCTCTTCACGTGCACTTTCTCAGGCATCTTGAAAGAAAAAGGCTACAAGTACTAGAGATCAAGGTGGGCTGGGACTGTCCAACATGCACATGGCACCAAGGCTGCACTGGGATGACTCCAGAGCTATATATTTTATAGTTACAGATTTATACTCAGCAAAAATCTTCTTTATCCCCATAAATTCCCATGATACTGAGGCTATGATAATCAACCTTAAATATAAGCTCTTATCTGGCTAATATTTTTCAGTGTTACATGTTTATTTCCTTAATTATAAGCATATTGGAGACAGTGACCAGGTCTTACTTTTATTCTACATTGTTCCACAAACATATTTGTCATCAAATCATTAAATAAATGTTGGTATAACAAGCTTTATCTCTGTGAAAATACATAAAAAGTTGGCCTACATATGGGGGAAAGAAAGCCGAAATTGTAACGTAAAAGGGAAGACTATTTGGAAATTGGAGAAAGGCAAGGGTAGAGGAGTGGGACTAGAGAACAGAAACAAAGGTCTGGTTCACAGTGGCCAGGAATTAGTACTATAGATATCACACAAGGTGCTTAGAAGTACGCCTTTGGTCATTTAAGAGCCATCAAGCCTTGGCAGACTCACTGATTCTTTCTTTCAGTCTAATCCTAGGACACATGGTCCAAACGTTTATTTTATGTTTTCAACTTTGTCTCAAAATTCTACAGCTTTATTATAATTGTTAAAAAATATGTTAAGGGATGAATAAAGAAAAAAAAATAGTATAATTCTCTCCACTCATTCTTTCCACATTCAACCAAGTTCAAGGTAAAAAGCATTCTCTAATGAATTCACCATCTAAAAAGGTCCTCCCTTACAACCTCCAAAGGTTATCTGTGATAATTCCCAGAGGTCTACACACTCCTTCACAATAAACAGGATCATAAATGACACTTCATGGTAATAATATATACTTGTTTAACTACAGAAAGGTACTAAATGAAAACATAGCCAGGTGTGGTGGCTTGTGCCTGTAATCCCAGCACTTTGGGATGCCAAGATGGGCGGATCACATGAGGTCAGGAGTCTGAGGCCAGCCTGGCCAACATGGTGAAACCCCATCTCTACTAAAAATGGAAACATTAGATGGGCGTGGTGGCATGCACCTGTAATTCCGGATACTTGGGAGGCTGAGGTGGGAGGACTGCTTGAACCCAGGAAGCGGAGGTTGCAGTGAGCTGAGATGGTGCCACTGTCCTCAAGCCTGGGTGATGAAGCAAGGCTCCGTCTCAAAAAAAAAAAAAAAAAGAAAAGAAAGAAAGAAACAGAAAATGTTTGATTACTTTTTTACCCTTGTTTCCTAAGTTTACACAAGTCATATTAAGCCAACCTTCTCTAGCATCTAGATAAAATACATAGGTGATATTTTGTTCAATAAACCCAGTGGGTTCCATAAATCCTTTGACTACTTCCATATATAATACATTTAATCCAGTATTATATTAATACTAATATATAATAAGGCTTTAGTTCAATATTTTGTACATCAGACCAGATACCTATAATCCGGAAATATATATGAGATCCGTGGCTGCTTATATTCTAGGATGCTCAACATTGCAAATGGCGTTCTTGACTTCATATTTTATAGATACCAATGATTTATTAGATGCAAAAAAAGGTAAAACATAAATTAATTATAAAGTGATCTAGATTTGGGCTGTGAAAACGAGGGTTTAAGAAAAAGGGAAGATTTAATAAGTCTAAACACAATAGATGTAGCACAGAGGTTGCAAACTATAACCCGCAAGCCAAATATGGCCTGCTGCCTATTTTTTAAAAATGTCACTGGAACACAACCATACTCATTCATTTACATACTGTCCTTGACTGCTTTTTTACTCTACGATGGCAGAGGTGAGTAGTTGTAATACCTAAAACATTTACTATCTGGTACCTTTACAAAAAAAGTTTGCTGACCCCTGATCTAAGGGCACAAATGTTCGATCCTTGCCATTCCACATTCCTTCCCTTGTTGTTGGAAACAATTCTCTACAGCAGAGGGTCCCCAGTCCCCGGGCCATGGACCTGTACCAGGGCATGGGCTGTTAGGAATCCGGCCGCACAGCAGGAGGTAAGCGGCTGATGAGAGCAAGCATTACCGCCTGAGTTCTGCCTCCCGTCAGATCAGCGGTGGCATTACATCCTCATGGGAGTGCAAACCCTATTGTGAACTGTGCATGCAAGGGATCTAGGCAGCACGCTCCTGATGAGCATCTAATGCCTGCCTGATGATCTGAGGTGGAACAGTTTCATCCAGAACCATCCCCGTATTCCCAATGGTCCACGGAAAAACTGTCTTCCACAAAACGGGTCCCTGGTGCCAAAAAGGGCTCTACAGGTCCCATGTCTTCTGAGCAGAAACATTAGCAACTTTGCTTCTGAAGCTCTTTTCAAAGATGTTTCTACAGCAAACAGCCTTTGGAAGACAAGAGTAATGCCTCCCTCTGGGGCAGGTGATAGACTTGTTTGTTTGTTGTCCAGGATTAGAAAGATAAAATCTCCCTCTGGGGCAAAGGCTGAATAGATTTGCTAACAGTCCTCTGATAAAAACCTAGAATTTTTTTTTTTTTTTTAATACTTTTAAGTTCTGGGATACATGCACAGAATGTGTAGGTTTGTTACATAGGTATACATGTGCCATGGTGGTTTGCTACACCCATCAACCTGCCATCTATGTTAGGTATTTCTCCTAATGCTATCCCTCCCCTAGCCCCCAAACCCCCGACAGGCCCTGGTATGTGATGTTCCCCTCCCTGTGTCCATGTGTTCTCATTCTTCAACTCCCACTTATGAGTGAGAACATGCGGTGTTTGGTTTTCTGTTCCTGTGTTAGTTTGCTGAGAATGATGGTTTCCAGCTTCATCCATGTCCATGCAAAGGACATGAACTCATCCTTTTTTATGGCTGCATAGTATTCCACGGTATATATTTGCCACATTTTCTTTATCCAGTCTATCACGGATGGACATTTGGGTTGGTTCCAGGTCTTTGCTATTGTATATAGAGCTGCAATAAACATATGTGTGCATGTGTCTTTATAGAATTATTTATATTCCTTTGGGTATATACCCAGTAATGGGATTGCTGGGTCAAATGGTATTTTTGGTTCTAGATCCTTGAGGAATTGCCACACTGTCTTCACAATGGTTGAACTAAGTTACACTCTCACCGACAGTGTAAAAGCATTCCTATTTCTCCGCATCCTCTCCAGCATCCTGTTGCTTCCTGACTTTTTAATGATCACCATTCTAACTGGCTCAAGATGGTATCTCACTGTGGTTTTGATTTGCGTTTCTCTAATGACCAGTGATGGTGAGCTTTTTTTCATATGTTTGTTGGCCACATAAATGTCTTCTTTTGAGAAGTGTCTGTTCATATCATTTGCCCATTTTTTGATGGGGCTGTTTGATTTTTTTCTTGTAAATTTGCTTAAGTTCCTTGTAGATTCTAGATATTAGAACTTTGTCAGATGGACAGATTGCAAACATTTTCTCCCATTCTTTAGGTTATCTGTTTACTCTGATGAGGTTAGCCTCCTGTAAAGCAACACATTGCATGTGCAGGCTTCACCTAGCCTTCAGCACGTGGGGCTCAGAGAAGTGATGCAAATGATGCTACTCTGGCTACTGCTGCTGCTGTAACAAACTGTCCTTTGTCTCTGATCAAGGAGTCTTGTGTCTTCTACCAGCATTCATGAAATTGTTGCAGATTAATTAGTTAGCCTGTAAGTAGGGTAACATCTCAGACTCTTCATAGTTCTTGATGCTTGATTAAAAAAATAATAATAATTTAACAATTCCCAGAGCCACTTATTTCAAACAGCTAACACTCAGACCACCATATACATCTGTGCAGTGACAACTGACTGAAAGGGTGGATAAGAGCTAAAATCCAGCTCACATTCAAGGGAAACTTTTTGGAATCTGCACAATGGTGCCATACAGGCTAGTGGCTTTACTAATCAGAATATAACTTTGCATAGTAGAGGTTACTTTTTTCTTTTGGCTTTCCTTTGTGAAAATCCATGCTATGACTTTAATTTTTCCTGTGGGTTTCTGAAGTATCAGGAAATGTTCTGATAGCCGACAACAAAGTGTCGAGTAAGTCCAATGACAACGCAGAATAAGAATTCATTGTTTCAGAATTGCTTTTATTTGATTCAAGACTGCGGGTTGGCCTTTTGAGGAAGCTTTGCCCCCAACGCTTCTTTACTCTATAGTAGTTATGTACGAGATTGTCAGCCCAACACACCCTACTATTTTCTAGAAACCTTGACACATTCAGCACATGATGGAGCTGGCAAGTTCTAATGCCTCCTCATGACTGGCTGCAGTTAACTGGTTCAGGGATGGACAATTTGGCCCAATGAGTTCCTTTCCTAGGATTTTCGGATTTGGTACCTAGTAATCTGAGCCAGACTCTCTCAAGCAGTTAACATTCTGAGATTTAAAACTCTAATTTTTGTCTGTGGCCACATTTCCTGCCACATTGTTCAGTGAGAAAAAAATAATGAAGCATATTTCAAAGAAAAGCATAGATGAGAGACAGACAGACTAGCTGGTAACTTTGATCTGGATGGTTCTTGAGGCCCAGACACATTCGTGTCCTTGTTGAAGCTGTTTTCTCTGAACTCTAGCTGTAATTTCCTATTTATTTATTTACTGCTTAACCTAGTTCAAATTGGGATTCTATCATCTATCTCCCCCATTCTACTACTGGTTGGGATTAGTCAGATTTCAGGACATTAATTGGAAGGGGAAATAAGCTTGTAATGTGAGAATGCCCCTTTGCCCCCCTATCTCTAAAGTGCTGGTAGACATGGAACCAGGAGATCAGAGACTCAGGTAAGGCTTTTGATTAGACTGACCCATATGTATCTGCCATATGTGTAGGTCAAAAACAGTAAAATTATCAATTTCATGTGATTCAACTAACAATTTGTTTTGGATCAAGGCTACTTAATCCTACCTTTAATAGAAAAGAAACTTGAGTCCTTGATGTGGGCCATCCTAACTCACTGAAGTTCTGTATTGTGGTTAGAGAGCAAGGTCCACTCTAATAACAAAGTACGACTTTGCCTTTATTTGTCCTCTCACCCTATGTATCCCTTGGGCATCTTGGGGAGAAAGGTGGTAATGTGCAAGAATTAGGTATTTCACAGCTCTCTGTCCAATAAGAACACCGTTATTTCAAACACAAAGTAACTACTAATCATTAATCATTACTCACCATTAATGTAGTAATTCATGCTTTCATGTAACTAACATTTATTCAATGAGTTGTACCAGCCCTGTGCTAAGGAGTATGATACAGAGACAAAGATGAAGTATCCTAGTCCTCAAGAAGTTTATTGTTTAGCCTGGGAAAACAAAGTAAATCAACTAGTGTGATAAATGCTATGACAGAAGCAGGCTCAGTGGACTAGAAGAACACAAAAGTCATAGCTGACACCTGAGGGAGTCATTATGGATGAAAACCCAGTTATTTTAATGAATTAATCTGGCTATTTCTCACTACTACCACTGTTACCAGCCTGGTCTGAGCCACCACCATCTATTATCCGGATTATTCCAAGAGCTTCCTAATTGGTTTCCTTGCTCCTACCCCTGCATCCTATCGAACATAGACTGAATTGCTGTTAGTCTATCCTGAACACAGTAGCTAGAATGTATCAGTCAAAGTTACATCATGCACTGGGGTGATGAAATAATTTGTACACCAAACTCCATAACATGAGTTTACCTATAAAACAAACCTGCACGTGTACCCCTGAACCTAAAATAAAAGTTTGAAGAAAAAAAAAGTTACATCATGTTACCCCTCTGCTCAAAACCTGCCAATGGCCAGGATCCCTGTTCCATTTCCTTGATCTCATTTTCTATTACTCTTGAATTCACTGTTTATTCTACTCATCACCCTGACTTCCTTGCTATTCTTTTTGCATACTCGTAACGGTCCCACTATAGGTTATTCCCTTGTACCCTCCACCTGGAAGGCACTTTCTCCAGAGACCCACACAGCTCAGTTCTAGAATGTCTCCTCAGATATTACCTTCTTAGTGAGGTTTAACCCATTTGCATCCCTTCCTTCTGCTTTCCTTTTTCCTTTTGTATAGACACTTAATACCTTCTCTAACACAATATACAATTTATTTGTTTGTTATGTTTATTGCCTGTCTTCCCATCTACTTCTCATTTTTATGCTCAATGTATAAAACCTAATTTTACCCTTTCTCAGAACTCAAAGCATAATTTTACCATTTTAAATGCTTATGGAAATTTGCAAATAATATACCTTGAGTGTTGGTCATAACTACACTTTATTTAACACTGAGTGCTCAATTATAACAGTGTCCTTAAAAATACTACAGCCTTATAGGAACACACTGTGGTGATATGTGGAGATCTTCTATTTTAATATTTGTTGGTTTTAGGATATAACTTGAATTTTCTATTACATACAATTGTGAAAAAAAAAGTACATTTCTTTTTTTTTTTTTGAGATGGAGTCTCACTCTTGTCGCCCATGTAGGAGTGCAGTGGCACAATCTTGTTTCACTACAACGTCCGCCGCCCGGGTTCAAGCGATTCTCGTTACTCAGCCTCCCAAGTAGCTGGGATTACAGGCGCTCGCGACCACACCCGGCTGATATTTGTACTTTTAGTAGAGTTGGGGTTTCCCCAGGTTGGCCAGGCTGGTCTCGAACACCCTACCTCAGGTGATCCACCCGCCTCGGCCTCCCAAAGTTTTGGGATTACAGGCGCGAGTCACCACGCCCGGCCTACATTTCTTAAATGCACAAAGAACAGCTTATTGAGGGACTTCTACAATACAAACACTAATTCTTGAAATGTCTACTTTTAAGTGTATTATTTTATTAAAACTTGTATAAACAGGATAGTATGAAAGACAATGTTTGAAAACATTAGTTTTAATTGTTTAACGACCAATGTTCAAAGAATTAAAAACTTAGCTGCATTATAAGCAAATGATACGGATCATCTTCACTATGGCTCCTGAGGAAGTAATTAGTTCAGTAACTACAGGAACTGTAAAATAACAAGCCTCTCCCAAGAGTTAACAGAACAAAAAGCATCAAGCAACAATGAGATAATCCTCTACAAATCTTTACACAGCATATGTTTAAATAATAAAAGTCGTTTGTGTACCTTTAGATGGTTTATGAAAATAAGCAATCAATTCTGCAGACACAACATTATTTCTAAAGGAAATCTATGTGACTCATGATGCCTGTAGATACACAGAGACAAACCACACATATTTTATCAGTTTATTACAGTAAGCAAATAAGCGTGGAATGAGAGTGCACATAACTGTCTACTTAGCGCTTACTGAAACATTTATAAGAGCTGTTATCTCCCTAATAACAGACAGACAGCGTGCAATTTTAGAGAGGAGAAAAGCTTCATATTTTTTAACACTTCACTAAAAAGTAACTGAAGAGTGTAAAATGAAAAATACTCTGTGCAGTTAGCTGGTAATGGACCATATTATCAACTCAAGTTAGATTTATAGGATACAAACTAGTCACTAATAGTTATTTTATGACATAGCATGTCTGCTTTTTTTTGAGATTATTAAGATTAAAGTTGTAAAACTTCTTTTGAACGTAGCTGTTCAAAATGATTGAATTATAAAATTTAAAATGAGATTTGAAAAATAAAACATGGAATATCAAGTAAGTGCCTTAGAATAAACCTTGTTCAGCATCCACATTACTATTTCAAAGATGACATTTCCATGTAAAGCTTTATGAAAACAATGTTTTCCAGCCTTTTATGCTTTAATCCACATTTAGTCAGTCATTAAGTATTATCAATCCATTCTGTTTTTGAATTTCAAAAATATGAAAATCTGCAGTATATAAAATGCTCTTTGTATCTAGTTTTGTGTGGCTTACTTTACATCAGTATCTATTTAGATATATAATTTATAAAAATGATGAGGTAAGAAAATAGCTATAAACAGAGGCATAGCTTCATCTTTAACAGTAGTACTTTTAAAACCAATGTATGTCTCAATTGATAAGATCCGTAATGCATAAAGTCACAGTATTGTCTTATTTATCCTATAAACTGTAGAAAGTGGGTCTTGATTTTACCTCCAATCCATTTCATTGAGGCTAGCATTAACCTAGTATTGACCTAGTACAGGATTAGCAAAAGTAAAGGGCAAATTTGCTTAACTCTTACATATAAGCACAGACTCAAAGAAATATATTTGAATCTTCCAGCAAATATTACTTCAAATAAATAGTTTCTAATACTAAAGATAACTTCTTCCTTATGCATATAAATTTTGATATAGAAATTTATGATAATTTCTCATATTTTATTTTAGTAATCAGTATACATTATAAAACACATGAGACTTTCTCACCTCTTATTTTGGTAATAATATATATTAAAAATATATTTGTGGAAATACTTGAACACATAATGAACAAATATTTAATGAGCATCTTAATTCATGCTTGGTATTAAGCAGGCACCAGCAAACCATGCTTGTAGGCCAAATCTGGTCCACCGCCTAGTTTTGCAATGCCTGTTCACTAATAATGACTTTTATATTTCTAAATGGTTGAAAAATCAAAAGCGATATGACTGTAACATTAAAATGATATGAAATTCACTTTAGTATCTATAAATAAAGCTTTATTGGAACACAGACACACTCATTTATTTATGTATTATCTGTGGCTGCTGTTGCATTAAAATGGCAGGGTTGAGTGGTTGTGGCCTGTAAAGCTGAACATCTTTACTACCTGGCCCTTTACAAAAAATGTTTGCCGATCCCTGGTATAGAATATATTCAATTTACAATGGTTTTGAGATAAGGAAATTAATATCCCATTCTTTCCCCTCCCCAAAGACAGATCAATAAACTTCACTATCAATAAATACATTTACTGCTTTTTTATACATCTGAAAGCCAGAATGCTGTCTATATTTTTTTATTTATCATGTACACGGTCAATAGTACCAGAACCAGAACCATGAATACAGATATGTTATACTATTCATAGATATGTTCTCCTATTCCTTTTATATTTCTTTTCTGACTTTTGGTTTAAGAGTACTAATAAAAACAAACTGAATTTGATTTGTAAAGTGTTCAGCGTGAAGTTCTCAGTAACTGGTTATAACAAATTTCATTAGAACCCAGAGCATTTTACAGAAGCCCAAAACAAGTATGCATTGTGAAGCTATGATTTGACAGATGTGATAATTACGTGATCTTAGTAGTTCTACTGCTTTTTCATTCACAAGATCAACAACATAATATAAAAAAGAAAATGCTAGTGGTCTTCTCCCATTATAACCAAGCTCAGAACTTTGGCATTATCTTTGACATCCTCACATTAATTAGAAAACAAATTCACTGTCTCCTGCATTCATTTCCTCTTTTCTGTCCCTCTACCACCAGCTCAATTCAAGTCTTCATTAACACTGAAGATATTTTAAAATCTTTTCTAATTACAAAAGTATTATATGTTTATTGAAAATAATTTAAATAGTATGAAAATGTAAGAAAAGTAAAGTCCCAGATGGGCGCAGCGGCTCACGCCTGTAATTCCAGCACTTTGGGAGACCAAGGTGGGTAGATCACGAGCTCAGGAGTTCGAGACCAGCCTGACCAATATGGTGAAACCCCATCTCTACTAAAAATACAAAAATTAGCTGGGCGTAGTGGTGCACGCCTGAAATCCCAGTGACTCAGGAGGCTGAGGCAGGAGAATCATTTGAACCCGGGAGGCAGAGGTTGCAGTGAGCTGAGATCGCACCATTGTACTCCAGCCGGGCGACAGAGCAAGACTCTGTCTCAAAAAAAAAAAAAAAAAAAAAAAAAAAAAAAGAAGGAAAGAAAAGTCCCCCTCAGGTAACCATAACAATTTGGTGTCCCTTCCCATCTTTTGCTCCCTTATGACTTCTCTTGCTTATACTATACAAGGTCTCTCTAATTTGCCCCCGTCATTAGATTCATTATACTCTGAGCTGTACCATAAGCTGCTATACAAAACAATTCTCTTGGAGTTGTATAACTCCTTCATATACTCAGCAGTGAGGTGTGGTGGGAAACGCAGGGCTTTGAAACTAAACAGATTTGAGCTGAAATTGGTTTTATACATAGGGCATGTCTTACTAGCCCTGTAACACCAGAAAAGTTACTTAAGCTGAGGGGATCTCAATTTTCAAGTCTGTGAAATGGGGACACTAGCACCTATCTTTCAGGGTTGTTTTAAATCTAGGCTAAATATAAACAGCTGGAGGCATGAAGGGCCTGAGGAGCATGATAGGCACAAGTAAGGGAGTAAGATTTCAGAATTGAAAGGATGAGAAACTGAAGTTCAGTGCAGGTGAAGTTATTAGAATTGAACATATCAAGACACTGTGAGGTTACATGTTGCACAGGTTATGAATATGAACACTGCAGTTCCCCAAGATGATGGTGGGCCAGAGAGATTATGTATGAAATACTAAGATCTTCACTGAATATGGATAAGTGATTAAGAGATCCAAATATAAGAATGACAAGGAAGGGAAGAGGGAATAGGAAGATGGAATGGGCCCCATAAAAGGAAGGAAGATGAGGATGAAAACAGAATGGCCTAAAAGGAACAGCTGAGCTTCACACAAACAATCTTGGTAGTAACAATGATTTCGTCAAAGACAGAATTATCAGCCACTATGAATGAGGCCATACTGAACAGATTTACAAAAGGACTTCAAGATCCAAATGGAGATTCTCAGAGAAAAGCTAGGCCATGAACCTTACAAAAGTGTATGAGGGAAACCGTAAGCTGCTCTACATATCTCAGAGATGGGACTGTGGCCTCTAAAAGCTGGCTGTGTTGCCTTGCATTTGAGTGAATTGGGACTTAGGGACATGGATCCCCCTTGATGAAGGATGTGGATGTCCCCTAGGAGAGGTCCTGGAGATAAGGAAAGAAGTATGTCTTAGTAGACATACAAATTGGAAAGGGAATTTTATTATGGGTATAGTGATTTTAAACTACAGATGCTTTCTTCGAATCTGACAGAAGGGAAAAGGATCCTTATACATCCTAGATGCCAGTTCCAGGTACCACAAGTTGCCGAGAATTTCCTGATGCAGGGCAAGGATGGGGAAATGGGTTCCCTGAAATGATAGGACAGAACAGACACACACACACACACACACACACACACACACACACACACACACACTCGCTTATATAAACATTATTCCCCTTGATCTGTGTGTAGTATTTTAAAATTTTCAGTGAGGAGGTGGGAATGGAGAGAACGTGATTTACTACACAAGGCCTGGTTTTCTTCATGGCAAAGGCACCTGGCTGCATGGCTTTCAGGTCAAGTCCTGGGCTTGAGCCTCACTCTTGCACTGTGGCACTGGCCAGGTCTTCTCAGGCTATACCTATTTTTAACATATGAAGGACGAAGCACTTTTCTTCCGAAGTAAGAATGGTTAGTTTCCTTCTCGTGGGGCAGAATTACAGCTGGCAGTGGTACGAAGGAAAACACTGGATTTTAAGTTAGAAGGCCTTCAAGCTATTTGATGAGAAGAAAATCATTTAACTTCTCTGTGCTTGTATTTGTACCTAATTGATAGGATTCTTTTGAGGAGTCAGTGCAACACTGCATGTGAGAGTGTGTTGCTGGTGAAAGTCTCCTTCTTTAATTATTATTAAAGACAATGTTTATTAGCATAAGAGAAAAAATAGTGGCAGAGCTAAGACTGAAATATAATATTCTTCAGTGTCATTTCTGTCAAGCAATAAGCTATAATTCCTTTTCCAATAAACACAAAATGTTCCTTATGATAAAGGAAAGTAAAGGTTAGTCACGCAAGCTTGTGGGGAGTTTTCTCTCTTTCAGGGAACTACACAAAGTGGAAAGAACTAGCATTTATTATTTCTTTCCAAAGATTAATGACAGTTGAGGAAACATTTTTGAATGTGGTCTTAATTATAATCGGCATCCTTAACAAACAACTTTTAAAAACAAATCCATAAAATGAGATTAGAAGTGTCTTTAAAATATCAGTTATTTAATAAACCGCATGTCTGAAAGTGGATTTCAAGTGATAATTTTATAAGGATACAGCATAAGGCAAAGGAGTCTCAGGGAAAGTCTGAATGCCACATCACAGGGGACAAGCACACCTGGAGACGATAGTTTACACTTCTTTACTTCCTCAGGATTATTTGTTAATAAAATTTCTACTAGATACCTATCTTCAGTACCGAAATGACAGAATCCCACTTTTATACTAATTGTAAGGAATTAACTCAGTATTTGGACATGTTGAAAAGACTGATGATGAATACCACCTTTTAAAAAAAGCAATGAAGGTACCCCCGGAAAACTGCAGGGGGTATGAGACCAGATGTCAAACAATCTCGGTTATAGTTTGAACTCAGCCACATATTAAATGGTGAGACCTTAGCTAAATCACAACCTCAGAGCTTCTGTTTTCCTCTTCTGTAAAATGGGGCTAATTAAACACATCCTGTCTGTTTCACTGACTTGTCGTGAGGATCAAATGAGGCCATATATGTGAAATTGATTTTTAAACTGCAGAAAGTTCAATAAAAGACATTATTGGGATTATTAGTAAATTGAGTTTTCAGGCAATGTTAAAACACCAATCTGTCAGATAACACAGGGTCATGAGGTTAAAAGTACATATCAAAAAGCTGAATCATCATTGGAAAAAGGCTTTTATAACAATATTGCTGTATTTATTGGTAGTACCATCCAAAGGCCTTTAAAAAAGTAATCCCTTCCCCCACATTTGTTTTTCCCTCCTCTGTTAGTTGTGGGTGAAGAGAACTGTTCTCTAAAAGGTTTCTAAATGATGCTGATGTTAAAAAATATAGTATCACCATTTAACAGCCTTTTAAAGAGCAGTCCCCAGTATGGTCTTTGTTAACAACTGAGGGAGGAAGGGACTATTTTTTCAAAGGCTTTTAGAGGATGTTGTTAAAAGAATATATAGTGACATCATTTAAAAGCCTTTTAAATAATAGTCCTCTTTCCCTCCCAATTGTAATGGCCTTGGCTTTCATTTATTTTGTACTACAAGCCGAAAATGGACAAGCCAACATATTATTGGCTATGGCAGCATTTGTTGGATGGAGAATGATGCATTGCTTTTAAAAAGGTCGGTGTCCAGAAATAAATCCAACTCTTCCAGAACATAGTTTCATTTCTATACAGGATATTGCCCACCCACCTTATCATCAAGTTGTAGTACTTTTTGCTTGTTTTCCTTAAGAGTTTACTGAAAAAGACACCATGCCAACAGGAAAGAAGTCATAGCTAAGTCATTCCGAGATTTCCCACGGCATGAATGTAGTTCTACAATCTACTGAGGTTTGCTTGCGTGAACTCTCTGTCCAATTTATGGCAAATTCTCTTAGCTCCTCTTCTGTAGTCTTTATTAATCTATTTCTTCCCACTGTTCCTCTCATTTTAGTTTAGTCCACTAGGAGACAGCAGTGGACACCTGGCGTTCCTTTCCATACTTAGCTCCCAGGGAGGGGAAAAATGAAGTCACCCATTTGGTTTAAGGCACAAAGTCTGATAGACAGTAATCTATGAAAAAAAGAACTAGCCAGGGAAATAATCATATGATATGAAACAATTTTCCATCTCTTCTTATGTAGGGTCTTTTCAGAAAAGTGTCCCTTCATTTTAAGAACAAGATTTCAGAGACCTGTAACACTTTGATGAAAAAATAAGCCTTTAAAACATCTAAAGGTACAGCCCTCTAAACACACTGACACACTGTATTTTAATCCTAAATTTTAGTGTTCCCCTTACTTTTTGCCAGTCTGGCACACAGTACTCACTTGTTTATTCTATGATTTACTTAAATCACAGTAAATCATTATTTACTTGTGATCTACCATCATAAATCATATTTAGTTAAATATTAATTACTACCCAAAATGCAATGCTCAGTTCAAGTCCCAATTTACTTATTCAACTCTTCCTGACCCTACTCCAGCCCATTATGATCTTAATCACATTCCATTTGACATGTTATAATTTAATTTTCACACTAACTTTACATATAGTCTTGTATCCCATGGAACAAAGTGCTAAGCCTAGACAACAATAATTTCATGCCAAACAAAAAAGAATTAGCCAGGTAAATAATCACAGTATGTGAATCATGTTTTTGCATGATTTTTGAAAAACGTAAATAACTTTTAAATTCTCTACTACCTTAATAGCACCCGTTAGTTATCTGTGCCTATAATTGTATTTGATGGTAAATAAATACTTTAAAATATTTTAAAACATCTGGATAAAAATTCATTTCATTTGAGATTTATATCTCCATTATCTTGAGATAAATGTTTCACTAAGAAATGCTATTATAGGCCGGGCACAGTGGCTCATGCCTGTAATCCCAGCACTTTGGGAGGCCGAGGCGGGCGGATCATGAGGTCAGCAGTTTGAGACCAGCCTGGCCAACACGGTGAAACCTCGTCTCTACTAAAAATACAAAAATTAGCTGGGCGTGCTAGTGCACACCTGTAATCCAGCTACATGGGAGGCTGAGGCAGGAGAATCGCTTGAACCCGGGAGGCGGAGGTTGCAGTGAGCCGAGACCGCACCATTGCAGTTCAGCCTGGACGGCAGAGCCAGACTCCGTCTCAAAAAAAAAAAAAAAAAAAAAAAAAGAAATGCTATTATAATTCTGATTCTAAAGTAGAGTAAGTAAAAACTGGTAAAAATTTTGAAATATAAGTGTTAAATTTTCTAACTTGAAGCATCAAAGAGACAGTACTAGGAAGACAGGAAACTTTATTTAATATGACTGATGTGAAAATTTCAAATTTCTCTTAATTTCCTTAACTGTAGTTAAGCAGAACCACTTCAAATACGAATTGCTTCATTAGGCAGATGGCCATAATCTCCACAGCAGGGCTGCATTTGAACTCTAAGACTAGTGAGTGATCCCCATGGTACAATCAACATCATGATCAGAGAATACAAGTCTGGGTGTGGTCCTCGGTTCTGCTCTTCATGGAAATGGCCTCTATGAGTGCCATCGCCCTGCCCTCCTGTTCCTCTGCAATTTGATAGGGTTAGGGTGAGACATGAGTATCTGAGTCACCTCCCTCCTCCCACAGGTTCTGTAAGTGAGGTGGTACACAGAAAAACAGCCCCCAAAAGGTGTCTAGGTCCTAATCCACAGAACCAATGAATATGTAACATTATGTGGCAAAAGGGAATTAAGGTTGCCAATAAGTTGACTTTGAGATGGTAGGTCATTTTGGATTTTCTGGGAGGGCCAATGTAATCACACAGACCTATAAGTGAATGAGAGAGGCAGGAGAGTCAGTATCAGAGTGATACAGCATGAAAACAACTCAATTGGCCATTGCTGGCTTTGAAGATGGAAAAGAGCCATGAACTAAGGAATGTGGGCTGCCTTTACAAAAAAAGTCAAAAAAAGTCAAAAAAAAAAAAAAAAAAAAAAAAAAACCAAATTGGATTTTCCCATGGAGCTCCAGAAGGAACATGGTCATGCTGATGCCTTGAAAGATAATAATACATCTGCACTGTTTTAAGCCACTAAGTTTGTGGTAATGTGTTACATCAGTGACAGGAAACTAAAAAAGGTAATTGCGGTGCCTAGTTGAAAACTACTGTTCTGAATTCTTATGTTGTGAAACCTATCTTCAGAGTTTACAGTATAGTTTGTATGCATGCAACTTTTTCAATGGCTGATCTGTGATCTGCGAAGCAACAAAAGTCAGCTTTCTCTGCAGTATTTTCTCATTGAACTTGAACTCCAACTATTATAGACACTAATAAATTTGACTGGCTCTCAAATTGTCAGAATCATTTTAGATGGCTGGTTTAAAAAAAATTCCCCTCTCCTAACAAGCCTTCTATGCTTTCAAAATAAGCACCATGGGTTGATTTTGATCTATTTGTAGTTAAAAGACAGGTGCTGGCAACAAATGAAAAAAATAAACATGAACTGCCATCTGAAGGCTTCAATTTAATGCACTGATTATTATCTAAGATTCCCTCTTAACCCCCTTTATTTAGTATGAATCCTTCTGGTAAAATACACATAAAGAAGCATTTTGCATATAAGCAAAGGGGATTATCATTAGAAGTAGTAGTGATAGATGTAGACACTTGGTTGAAGAAATACAGAACAGAGAAGTTTCAATGGGGAAAAAGGAAGGAAAACAAAAACATGAGAGGGTCTGGGTGGGGCAGAACAAGTTCAAGATAATGAAATACCTAGGTTAGAAAAGTATCAATAGTAAGTAGGTATCAAAAAAGAATGGTAATCCTGAAAAACTCTAAAATGTGCCATTGTTGTCTAGAGTTACCACTCTCTAAAACAAGCACAATTCAAAAAGTCAGATGTTTAAAAAAGTTATACCAAGTCTCTGAATGAGGACTCTTAAGCATTCTGCAACCATCTGTGTCAAGTTGTCTATAACGCATTATAAATACTGTAGGTGCACCAGTGAATGCTTATGCA